>NC_043966.1:25081146-25273646 GCF_902148855.1 Sphaeramia orbicularis
CCTTATCATCATCATCATCTGACTCACCTGCTGGCGCTGCGTGGCTGCAGCCAATTACCTCTGGCCTATTTAAGGATTAGGTTTGCAGCCATGCAGAACTGGTTCATTTCTTTCCATTTCACTCCATAACCCGGACATTTATTCATCTACGGACTCTGATCCAGGTTTTGTATGTTGTTTTTTATGGACTCTGTCTTAGTTTTTGTGTTAGGTTTTCCGTTGTTTGGTTTTCATTTTTTTGTTAAATAAACTGGTATTTTTTCTCTTCAGTACCGTGCATTTGAGTCCTCTCTTTTCCTCCCCGTTGTGACAGTGTATGTGGACCCTGTAGTTCAAAAGGTTTGAATTTGAACCCTCCAGGTGCAGCAAAGCTATATTTATATTCATTCAAAAATCAAGTGGATTCTTACAACCTAGTTCAATTCCTTCTTAATTTGTGTCTGTAATTAGTTATGTCAAGACATTTGCACATATAAGGTCAAAACTTCCAATGAATATTTCTCCGAGTACGCCATAATTGTTTGTCAGCAGCAGCGGTTGTAGTCCATACTGAAAATATGTTAGAAGTTCAAGCTGATTACAGGTGTTGGCTGAACAGGACAGTCACATCTTCACTGCTACAACATGTACTTGGTATAATGATATATGACAAAAAAACTGACAAAACATTCGGGTGTCCAATATACATGTTGTATTCTATAGTTACTTATATCCAGTGGCGCAGAAAGGGTCCCCTGGGGCCCCAAGCAAAAAAAAAAAAAAAAAAAAAATATATATATATATATATATATATACACACACACAGGTGGGGGAGGGGCAATTTGGACTCAAGGGGCCCCTTCAGAGAATTTGAGACAGCTAGTTGTTACTGCAACTTCTCACTGCCGCTGTGTACTCAACTTATCCTTTAGACTGTTTGTGTCAAGTCTGTTGGTCCTTTGGGGGCCCCTGCAGGCTTAGGGGCCCCAAGCAGCTGCCTGCCTTGCCTAATGGCAAGCAGCACCACTGCTTATATCTAAGTTTATCAAGTTTTAAAGAACAAATACACACTACCTAACAATATAAAGTCCATCAAAAGCATTACCATCCACTCTATCTTTTTATATCTTACCAAATAAGAAACACATGAATGAACCATTTAATTACATTATGTCATTATTACCCTGCCCCCTGAAGGGGAGGCCAGGGGTGTTGTTTTTTGGCTCGGTTTGTTTCTTTGTTAACACTTTAGCGGCAAAACTATTGGTTGAATTCATACCAAACTGGGTTTATAGATTGCCAGTGACCCAGAATAGATGTCATTACATTTTGGGAAAAGTTTGTCAAAGTTCAAATTTTTTATTAAAAAAAAAAATAAATAAAAAAAACATTTACTTATAGTGGGCAAAATTTCACATGTAAACATATATTTTGTTTCAATTTACTTCATATCTGGCACATATATGCAGGGTGTATTAAAAAAAAAAAAAAAAAAAAAAACCTATACATTTTGAAAAACTACCTCCAGTTCCACATTTGATAATTTTTGGAATTTTCTTTTAGGGATGTTGGTAGGTAGGGGATTGGTGGATATTTGTTCAAATTTACAGACCCAGGTTTTCATGCATGGGTGAGCAGGGGCAAATTGTGCAATCAAAGTTAAATTGGTTTGCGCAAAGTAGCTGTCATGTCAGTACCGGACTCTTGTATGTTTTGTCTGTATTGTGTGTCACTTCCTGTTTTATTTTGTTAAGTTTCCCTCATGTGTCTTGTCTGGTGTCTTTACTTCCTTTTTGTGTTCACCTTTTACCTGATTACCTGACTCCTCCCTGATTGTCTCCACCTGTGTCCAATTGTCTTCCCGCCCTCTTGTGTATTTAAACCCTGTGTTTCTTCCTGTTAGTCGCCAGTTTGTATTCCTTCCTTGTGTTGTGATTACCTACCAGCGATTCTCCGAACCTGTTCGTCTGCCTGTCTGTTCGTTCCTGACCCGGATTGTTTCTCGTTTCCTGAGCCTGCCTGATCCCCTTTTTGATACCTCTGCCTGATTCTGCCTCACTGGTTTTCTACTTATTGCCTGGACTCACGGTTAGTGCTTTTGCTTTTTCCCCCATGTACCGTTGCCTGTTTTTTGGATCTCCTGTGTATGATCTGGTCTGTCCCCTGACATTTCTCTGCTTGTTCCTAGTCGGGTTCCCCTCGTGTGCTCCCGACCCGGGCAGAGAGCTCCCCTTGCTGGATTCGGATGTTGTGACAAATTCACACAGTCTAACCTATGAGGATTCTTTAAAGAAACCTTTTTGTGAACTGTTTATTCTGTCCGTGTTTAATAAACACATTAATTTTATTCCTGTCTGTTGGTTGTGCATTTGGTCCAAGTCTTGTGTCACTGGTTCTAACAGTAGTGGTGGGATTCAAAGCCAATCAAAGGTCATGGGAGGGGACAATGGGCATCTATCTTGTTTTCCACAAAATTGCCAGGTTACAACATTAACACTTTGGCCACCATGTCGATTTCATTTCTTTACTCATGGCAGCTGTTCCTGCCTTTCAAAGTTTATTCAACTTGTTTAGGCCTGAAAATGTCCCTGAGGACAGGCCAAGTTAACCCTAACTTGGTCAGTTTAAGTGGAGACTTTGCAGTTGGAGTTCATTTCTGTTGGACTTTCTTTTTTCTTTGAAAACCTACATTAACTGTGAAGGCAGTGATAAATCACCAATCTGTCACACTAACTCAGCTGTGTTTGTCTAACACTTCAGCGACATTTGTTGGAGGAGGCTACATTGTTGGTCTGTCAGAGGTAGTTTATGACCCGACCATGGGACTGACCTGGGCTGTTTTAATAGTAACATCACCCCTGACTTTTATTGTCGGTAAGGACAAACTACCTAATTATCTATGGATCTACTTGACTTATGAAAAATATAGACTTATCAGTTCAATTTAAAACAGTCTATTCCACAATGACTTGTATACGGTTTCAAAAGTTTTTTTTTTTTTTAAATGAGCATTGTAAATTCAGTTGGAGAGGATCAGCATTTGTCTGGTGTTTTTTAAATGCAAAGTAGCTCGGCGAAAACACGGAAAATCTTTAAGCTTTATCCTTTTTTTTCAGGCAAATACACATTTAAATGAATTAAGAAATCAGCTATATATGCTATAGAGATACAAACCTCTTTCTGCGTCATTTACTTCATCAAGGTGGAGTTTTCTTCACCAAGACAATGAGAGACAGAAAATGCATGACAATGATGGACCCATTCCAGATCAAGTATGGAAATGTAATCAGTGGGTTTCTGTCAGTGGCACTGGTGATCTCTGACATGATCTGGGTAACAGCAACTCTTATTAGCTGAGGTAATGACACATTCCAGTTAGCGGAGGTTTGCGCAGTTGCCTGGCAGTGGCAGTGCAACCATGTGATATCATATGGCTGCAACAAACACGACACAGAAAAGGCTGAAAAGCGGAAACGGCTGGAGGGAAGCAGAGCTCCAGCTGCTTCCACGTCATGTTTGTTGCAGCTGATTGCAGCTGAAGAGTTTGAACTCTATCCTTTGACTCACAGGAGGCCAATGTCATGATCTGAGGACCGGTGTGATGTGGTCCAGTTTCTTGGTATTAGTCAGGACTCAGGACATTCTGGATCAGCTGCAGCTGTCTGATTGATTTTTTTTGTTTAGACCTGTGAAGACACCATTACAATAATCTAACCTACTGAAAAGAATACATGAACAAGTTTTTCTGTGTCTTGTTTGGACAGAAAAGCTTTGATTCTAATCTAATTTAAGGAATAGCACAGTAGGGGCATAAGATGCTTCAAGGATGTATTTTTTGATAACCATTTTGCATCCTTTGAACAGTGTTGTACCAAGTTCAACCTCCCTAGAAGTCACTTTTTTTAGATACCTGCAAATTAGACACCTTTCCAGAGGCACCAAATGCTAGTTTTGTAGACAATCTCCTTTGCTTAGATCCTACATGTAAACAGTTAATATCTGTCATTTATGACAGGATAACCCCAATTAGACCCGTCCTCCTGGACAAAATTAAGAAAGCCTGGAAGCAAGATTTAAATGTTTCACTGACTTACCTGTGCTTGGGATACCGTTTTCAAATGAATTAATACAACATCATTTGTGCCAGCCACTGTCTTTTGTAGTTTAAGGTTGTTCTGCTGGTCTAAGGTCTGACTGTCACATACGTATTGAGATGTAAATCCCTGCTATGACAAATGTTTATCAGGTGATGGCCCCCTCATTCATATGTTTTGGTCATGCCCTACCCTTCAAAAATTCTGGAAAGATGTGTTTCAGACTTTATCTTCTGTACTTAAAGTTGACATACACCTTAACCCCTTGGCTGCCATCTTTGGTGCTGTGGGGGAGGACATGGTCCGCTTGACACCGGCTCAGTGCCGTGTCACATCATTTTCATCTTTGCTGGCTAGACATGCAGTTTTAAACTGATGGAAGGGTGCTGCTCCACCCTCTCATGCTCAATGGTTGGAGGACGTCATGTCTTGTCTTAGTCTGGAAAAAATCCGCTATTCTCTTCACAACTTTGAAATTTGGCAAGATATGGGGCCCCTTTCTGACTAACTTCAACAACTCAAAAAACTCTCTGACTTCTGCAAACTCTAACACCCAGCTCATTATTTCATTTATTTCATTCATTGTACCATGTGGGGCTCTAAAGGCAGTAAATTAATGGTCCTTGCTTTTTTTTTTGGTTGTTGGGAGTTTGATATTTGTTTTCTGTATTGAAAAACTGTCTTTAGTTGAACATGTGTCATGCCAGAAAATCAATAAAAAATATTTGATTTAAGAGTATCTGAAAATCTATAACGAAACCTTTAACTGTTAATGGTGGTTTCAAGAGTGTCAATGGATGCTAAAAAAAAAAAAAAAAAAAGTAAAAAAAAATCATCTGCATTAATGGCTCAAACAGATGCCTCAAAATAAATCATGGGCACACAGAAGCATGACTTGACTGTAGCTTATATCAGGCTCATTACAGGAATATTAAAGTTTAAAGATAATAAATTCAATGAGTGTAGTTGCATGTGGTTTCACACAATAATTTGCTTAGTAAGAGTAGCAGAAGAGGGAAATTAATGTCAAATGCAACAGAAAAATCATACATTTAAGGTCTGTTTTACACTTTTAAACAAAGTATGTATACACTGTTGCCTATAAAGTTGTAATTAAAAAAAAAACAAAAAAACCCCAAGAAAAACAAAAAAGAAACAAACAAACCAAACCAAAAACAATATCCCTTGCCTCCCCCTTCGGGGAGTGGGGTAAATATATAGACGATAAGTAGGGTAGAATAAAAACTATCATAAAATATGCACACACAGAAAAAAAAATTCTTTATATGTACAAAATTACACAGTATGTAGCAACAATAAAGTTAAAGTGATAGTGCATGTGTCGGCAGCATAAGCAGCAGTTACAGTGAAGGAAAGTGGCAATAGTGACTTCAGCAGCATCATAACCTGTTAAGGTGCGAGGTGGACAGTCTATAGGGGCAGTATTTGGGGGGTGGAGCAGTTCAGCAGACTGAAGTACTATGCTCAAATATTATGAACAGTTACTCACTGTTACACCTGGCTCATGCCGCAACAAAAGGAAGGCTGCACGCACAGTTCAAAAATAAAGGGAACATTTGTTTCAACAAAGGAATAAGCTAAACTATAAACTAAAGGGTCCCCTGGCAGGGTGGAGGTCCATGAGGTGTGGAGGGCAGCCTGCCATTAAGCTGATCCAGCTGGTTTAAAAGGGCCTCATGCAGGAGCATGCAAGTGCTCTCAATTCATAATCAAGCCTGCAACACACAAAGCAGACCACACAAGCCTGCACATACAGCAGTAGGCTGGGGCTGTAACACTCACCTATGCATGCATCTGTTTGAAGTGACAATAAATTCATAACTGTGACTAAGCTTCAAAAAAATTAAATAAATGATCAAGGTTCAAGGTGACTTTATTTGTACCCGTGGGTAGATTTGTTTTGCAGCAAGCTCTCACTCACTCATGTAGTCATGTAGTTCTATGAAAAATACTTGTGTCCCATCAGCCCAACTGATTTGTCAACATTGTTCCAGTTTCCGTCTGCTCTTCAGGGTTCTCCTCTTCCTCTGTTCTCTTATTAACATCATTTCTTCTTAATAACAGTCTCTGTGGCACTTTGTTGGTTTTCACTTTGAAAACGTCCCACCTTTCAGGAATCAGTCCTGTGTTAAACAGCAGTGAAGCCAAGTATGAGATCAACAAAGTGGTGAATATGGTGGACAGCATGCAGATCGTCTGAATGGGAGCGCGCTGGACATACATGCCATCCTCACTAGTGCACCCTGGGAAACGGAGGATAACAGGCAAACCGAGTGATGGCTCCCCACTCAGCACCTTCAACAACACTCCAACCAACAAACCCATGACGGCGCCGTAACCACTGGAGATTTTAAAGAAGAGGATGCAGATCAGTTGTGGGAATATGATAGTGTAGGTTATGCCTGAGCCCAGGATCCAGAAAACCATGATGCTGTGGCTCACAAAGCTGAGTGATGTGCCACTCACACCCACTAACACCACAGTGACACGGATCACCCACTGGAGCTCCACGTCTGATGCCTGGAGAGATGGAAGTCAGAGAAAAATACAAGCAAAAAAAATGAAGTCTAATTTTATCACAGGCCCAACCCCCCTCAAAGAGCTGCACAAGGTTTTCAGTCACACCCCGTGGCACAAAAAAGTGTTCTGAGTTGTATGGAATGGGATGATTGTGACAAAAATATCACTCCTGCTGATGTTGTTAAACTAATTATCAGGGAAACACGTGTCACATTATGTCTGAAACACTGCAAAGCATATAATGTGATCTGGAATTGTGTAAATACTAAAAAAATATAGTCTGCCCTTTTTTTTTTAAACCCTGTTGTGTTGTGAAAAAAACTCAACATGTGGGTGACAATCATTCTTAGTTGTGAGAGTAGAGCACAGGTCACTTTGTTCTGCCCTGAGGGACATAAAGTCTCTAAACCAAGACTGCAAACACGTTTCACCCAAACTATCTCTTGCTATCTTCTTTAGGAATGTGTGTATGCGTGTCTGTAATTGTGATATCCAGCGGCGGCTACTGAAACTATTTTTTGGTTGGGCGCAGTATCAAGGTCAGTTTTCAGCTGCACTATCACCACTACCAAAGTACATGCACCATTATTTAAAAATATTAATTAACATTAATAAAATGCACAATATGTGTTTTTAGTCATGTATTTTTATATGTAAATTTCACCCGTCTATCCTTAAAACATGCACATTTTTCTACGACTGTTGTTAAGGTCAGGCATGTCCCTGACAAGGGTCATTTCCACTGACAATATAGTCAATACAATTAGACCAGAGCTGAAGGTACTGCAGGAAGATCTCATTAAAAAATATATATATCGGCTAAAATTTGCTTAGAGGTCTTATTTATGTCTTTGTGCATAAGAAATCAATATAAGTGAATCCCCAAAGGAATTCTGTGTTGGTAAATGCAAGTTTTACAAATTTACAGGATTTCAGTTCTGTTGCAACATGTTGATGGTCATATGAACTATGTTTTCAGGTCAAAAATGTCCAATTTCATCACAATTAATGCTATATTTTCATGTCACAAATGGCCAAGTTATATTTTAACTGGATTTACCTGAAAAACAAATATTCTATTCTTTTAGATTCCCCAATTTTTCTTAAGAGATTCTATCCTACATATTACGTTTTATTTTTACAGGTTGCAATATGGAGTATGGTGCTGATCCATCCTGCTTATGTTACGCCAATACATACATTAAGAATGTCACACGTCACTTTTTAAATCAACAATTTTCTAATAATAAGCATTTTTATAAAGAAATAACAATTCTATATCATTATTTACTCTTTAGTATGATGATAAACTATACAATAAATAATTATGATACTAGTTTTTGCACAGGGATCATTTCTGGAAATGGTAACATGGCTGCCGAGCATCAGTATGATGGGATCCGTAACAACCATGTCACATCCGTCCACTGCCACATTTTGTGTTTTTGTGTCAGCTGTTATTGTTTTAGATCCACAATACTAACATTTATGAATAAGAGGATAATTAGCAATAGTAAGTATATAAGTTTATTACTAATAAAGTACTGACCAGATCATCATGGGTAATGTCACGTCCGTCCACCAGTTATTTATGCTCTTTCTAAAGCTATTTTAAGAATTCTATTCTAATTTATTTTCTTCTATTCTGTGTTATTTTATATTCTATGCTATATTCTGTTATTCCAGTTCACTGAAAGATTATTCAATTTAAATACACATGCACTTCTCAAATCCGTCCACCAGCAAAAGTTTTGACATACATGTGCTATTCAGAATCCAATATTTCTGAAAATATAGCTTCCACTGTCAAATAATACCAGTAGTCTGTACACAAATGTATTAGCATTATTTCAACACAGTTCTATGCATTTCTTACAACTTTTTTTTTTTTTTTTTGACAAAAATGGCCACTCCTTTGACCCCCTAAGTAAATTTTAGCCGATATAACATTACGTGCCCCACACTTTCAATACCCCTCGGACAAATATAGTATAAGATTCTGTTGAAAGTTACTGCCCTATATAGAAAGTTAAGCCCTATGTGACCTATATTCAATGGGCTTCTGCTCCATGCCAAGATGCATTCACAGTATAAATTTGGTCCAGATATGTCAATGCATTCTTCAGATAATGCAATTACGTTGTTGAATGGACAGACCAGACAGACGGACAGACAGATGACAAAACGATTACAATACCCCTCTGGCCAGAGTTGGCAGAGGGGTAATAAAATCAACGTAAGTGCTAAAATATGTTAATAAAACCACTCATACAGGAGGCGATCTCGCGCCTTGAGCATCGTTAGCTGATTGTGTTAACTGAACTATCCAGCTGCTGACTTATGGCTCAGTAGTATTACTTAAGGACCTATTCACTGATTCCATTTCTGAGGAGGGTCTTGATTCTTTTCGTGATGTGACGTTTACTCCTGTGGGTGATGCTTTGGCACACTTTTTTGCACCCTGGGGCTCTCCTATCTCTTGTATTGGAGGGGGTCTACTGCGCATGTGCCATTTATAACAAGAGTGGATTATAGTAAACAGAGAGCCTCGGGCACGGATTTTTGCACCTCAAACGGGAAACACAAGACTTGACTGACTAAATGACCAAAAACATTGTTATACTACACTTGAATTCAGATTATACACAGTACTTAACGGCTGGATCATGTATAACTCATTTATCTAAATATTGTTTTTGTAAAAATTACTTCAGATGATTCCTAACGTGTTCTTTTTCATGTGAGACAAGTGGGGTGGTGCCCTTGCACCCTATACTGACAAGCCGCCACTGGTGGTTTTCCTAAAGGGATATTTACAGGGGTCAAGGTTTATCCTTGCCTATGTCACTATTTATGTCTGGAAGAGCTTTGCACAAAATAAAATGCAAAGCAAAATATGAGATTAGTTACATGAAAATGAATAATCCAGATATGTACAGTACTGTGAGGTAGGATATAACAACTGAAACCCCCTGTGCATCTATACATGCAAAAGTAGACCTAAATATATAATGTGTAATGCAACAAAAATCGTAGTAAGCCTTGGAAGTCAAATGAAAAATAAAAAAATTACTGTCCTTTTTTGGGCTCTTACATTTTTCCTCAGGATGTTCTTATAGACATTGGTAGAGAAGATGGAGGCAGCTGATAACAGAGCTGAGTCAGTTGATGACATCACAGCAGCAGCTACTGCTCCAATACCAAAGATGGAGATATAATTTGGTGTGAGATACTGTAAAGCAATGGGCAGAACCTGGCCTGTTTCTCCACGGTCATAAGGAGATGGGGAGCCATATGAGGTCATGTTCCAGTCTGAAAGCAATACAAAACAATATGACACACTGACATAGCTGTTCATGATGATCTTACTATTATCATATATGCGCTACCTGTTGATGCTGCGACTGCTCCAATTAAAACAGATGGGACTCCCAATATGAAGACGATGGGAGCTGCAATGAAGCAGATGATCCTGGCTGTGGCCGATGAGGAGGCTGACAGGGTCCTCTGATGGAAATCCTGACAACCCAGGTGACCAAGAGTCTAAGACAGAAAGAAATCACTGAGCTGACTTCCAGGGACCTTACATTTAAGGTTTTCTTCTCATTAAAGGTTGAATGTGTGATATCAGTTCTGTCAAACATGCATGAATGAGTGCATTTGTGTGAAGAAAAGAAGGACAAAGGTCAGATGTTGGATGTGATGTGTACAGCTCTGCCTGGAAAACAGTTAGTGAGAGACCCATCCCCCTCCAAAAAAAAGGGGCTCCTCTCAGTTAATAGTAACAATCACAACAGTTTGCAACAGAAAATATTTACCCACTACCCACTTTGATTTCATCATACTCACAGATACTTTTATAACCAGTTACACACCAATAAACTTGACCCAGCTCCTCTGCACCTCCTCTGGTGCCTGGAGTAGCAATTTAAGGAGCAGGTTATGAAGACAGAGGGAGTACGTTATCAAGTGCACGGGCCCTTGATGAAGCATCTGCCACAATGTCCTCGGTGCTTCTAATGCATAGGTGTCAAACTCATTTTAGTTTAGGAGCCACATACAGCACAATTTGATCTCAAGCAGGCTGGATCAGTGAAAATAATAATATAATAACTTGTGAATAATGAGAACTTCAAATTCTTTTCTTTGCTTCAGTGTAAAAAAGTAAAATTACATTATGAAAATGTTTACATTTACAAACTATCCTTTCACAAAAATGTGAATAACCTGAACAACCATGAACTACATGAAAATTCTATAGAAAAATAAATGCAATTTTAACAATATTATGCCTCAACTTATCATTTACACAGGTGCATTATACATCACAGTGGATCTACAAAGGTACAAAAATGACATAATATTTTTACAATTTAGAGATGAAACTAAAATGACTTTGACACCCCTGACAATTAATGTCTTCAGTGTAATTTTTGCACATTGTAAATTCATCCCTCAGGCTGGATTGGAACCTTTGGCAAACCAGTTTTGGCCCATGGGCCGTATGTTTGACACTTCTGCTCTTATGTGATAAATATCTAAGCAACACATTTGTAAAACTAGAAACCATTACATTCGTCTACAATTCAGGTGGTTCAAAGAGTTCAAAACATGATTTGTTTGTGATCTGTGTAGATGACCAGAGGAGCACTACAGTTTACATAGATGTAATGCTCTATTAAATGTGTGAGGGTTGGAACATCACCAAATAGACACAACTACTTATTAATAACAGCAGACAACTCAGTAGAACAGTCACTGGATAAATGGCCAACTAGAGCATCCAGGTCATGCAAAGTTTCTTCCACACAACTGGCTTTTGTCAAGTGAATGCACATCGTCATCTTCCAGATGAGGTGAATTGTTTTCTGAACACAACCCACCAGGAGGAGCAACAAGTTCATGTTTTTTTTTTAGTTTTTTTTTTTTATGTTTTATGTTCTGAAACTCCACTATACTGATCTACTACTACTGCTGTTCCTTTCAAAAGTTGTCACAGTAAATTATCTGCTTCCATCTGACCTTGTCTCCTGCATCTTCTGTCCTATGTAGAAACTAAATTTCACTAGCCCTTTTCACAGCTACACACAGATGATGCCCAAATCCATGAACATAGTCAATCAGGTTTTAAGGAACTTATCTTATGTAACTTTAAGTCATGGAGGAGAATCAACAATCCATGCATAGTTTGTCCAAACACAAGTTCATTTGCTTTCCTGTACCACTTCTCTAGCAGCAAACAACAGCCATAGCAGTCCCTCAACCCAGTTCTGAATTTCCTTCATGCAATAGTTGCACAGCAGAGACGTAAGGGTCTGATGAACCTCTCTAATGGACCTTGGCTCTGTGCATGATACATAGAAGCCTTACTACGCTTCACTCCTAGCTGTTAAAGTAAAAAGAAATGTGATGAAAATGTGTGCCTTGGTCAGTCTGGATGACTGTTGGTATTCCAAAAGCTGAAATAAATGTTCTTAATACCTTAACTACAGGCTTTGTTGTAACTGTGTGAAGTGAGTAAGCAGTTAGATACCCGGTAGTTTGACACATTACTGTAAGGAACTGGCATTACCAGATTCTTAATGTGGCAATGGTCCAACACAATCAACAATGTGATGAAATGGTTGTGCTTCAGCAGGAAGCAGAGGTAAAGGAGCTGCTTTTTTTTGTTTGATTTGGTTTTCCAGTCATTTCACATATGTGACATGTTCTGATGAACTTAGATGCATCTTTTTTCACCATGCCAGAAAATAATACTTCAGAATGTCATGGTAAGTTTTGTGGACCCCTAAATGTCCCGAGTGCTCATGTGAAGTTCTCAGGAGCTCTTCTCTTAACTTGGAAGGAACCACAATCTGAAACACACACAGAGCAGTACTCTGTATCTGAACACACTAGCAAAAAGCTCACCAAGTGTAGGATCAAAATAACATGTAGGACATGCATTTCAGGGTGTATTTGTGTCATGAAAAAAGGACAAAAGGCAGTGAGAGCAGAGAGCAGACTCAAATCGAGACAAGAGCCAGAGTCAGAACCAGAACCAGAACCAGAATGATAGAACAGGAATATTACACCACCTCAATAGACCGACACATACATACAAGTGTGTTTATAACTTAAAATAAATAAATAAATTAAAAAATCGCCAAATTACAATAGTATTTTTCAGGGGATGCCCAAATTCTTGCATATGTTTATGTATATATATTTGTATCAACATATCTACTTAATTACTGCATGTGGTCCTTACCAATAATAAGAAATTATCAATCCACCTCCATGCCCTGTCACTGTCCACTGTACCGACCCAAGGGGCCTGGTAGGTGAAATTAAAGGCAGACTTTGTGATATCAACTGAATGTGGATTCATCAGGATGAATGGGACACACAGCCACTGCAAGAAAAACAAAACAGAATACAAATTTTTGCTATGCATACTTTTACCCTCATTGACCAGCCACTCCCTTCAAGATAATTACAGAGCAAGTCTTAACAAGATCAAGATATTTCACTGAACCTACCAAGCTAAAGAATATGAGAATTAACTGTATAACATCTGTGTAGGCCACAGAATAGAGGCCTCCGAGGAGTGTGTAGATGATGGCGACTGCAGCAGAGATCCAAATGCAAATAGTATAAGACAAATCCAGGATGACACTCATTGTTGTACCTACAGCACAGAAGAAAGTCACACAAATGTCAATTTATAGACTCTACAGTGCAAATTTAAAATAACACTTTAAACACCCTCAGAGTTAAAACCAACACTCACCCAGTGTTTATATGGGAATCACCTCTGAAGTGTTCAAATCAACTCTGTGGTAGTTAATAGTGGTAGTTAATTTTTAACTCGTTACACTTTAGTGCTCTTCACTGCTCTTCCTGTTCACCACTGGAGGACCAAGATGACATTCAAGTTAGAATGAGGGTTTTCTTGTCTACTGTAACACTTTCCTATATCATCAAAGGTGGTGCTGCTCATACAATGAATTTAACTCTCTATTAACAGAGAGCTAATCTAACGAACTTTACATGAAGATAGAGCTAAGTTACTGTGGGTGAGGATGAAACATTTTTTTATTGAACATCAGTCCATATATGAATGTAAGGATTGTCATCAACTCTCCAGAGTACTTTACTTATGGTGTTACATCACTGATCTAAAATGCTGCTGTTATAACCTGACATCTTCCATGACACACCCCCTTGAAACTGTCCCTGTTACTAGTTGCTTCTCCATTGGACATCTGTGCAAAACTTCACCGATATTTACTAAATGTCGAAAAAACAGTAGGGCTTAATGTCCTTTTTTCCATTAAATCACAAATGCGATGATTTTTTGTTTATTTATTATCGCGAGATGATACGAGAAGTCATTCAATAAACATGGCGACAAATGTAAATATGTTGTTGATTTACAGATATATTCATTATTATTATATATTACCCCTCGTTCTCGATCGAGGTGAAGTTAGCAGCGGGTTGGATATTCGACGGACATTCAAAAGCCATCGGCTTACTATCAATAAATTACTGCTCTAATTGTTTTTCTTCAATAATTTCTCAGTCATGTGACCCAGAGACTCCAAACCTGTCTCAAATTATTATAATAAAGAGGACCTTTAGCAAACACCACTTAATATTTCTCTCCAGTCTATATTAATATTTTTTATGAATATTATTCATAAAAAATATTAAAAATAACATAAAATTAACAAATGTCACACAATTTAAAACAGTTTTTTCCTTAGAGATACTGTGTCTCTAAATCCATTAAGTAAATCTTTGGTCTGATTAGATAAAAACTTTTTGTTTTGGAGTAAAAATATCAACACATTTAATTGACATGTTGCTGCACGGGTGTGCATTTTCTGTAAACATACCTGTAAAAATGAATTAAATACTTTGAAATTTCATTTGGGAAGAATGCTAGTTAGGACACAGCTTCTAGTGAGTTTGTTAATAAAATATACCTGATAATTATTTTTTAAAGCAAAACCTTAAACAAACAGAGTTGACACTGATGTCAACAGAGTTGACATGAATAACAGAGTTACCACCCATAGTAAAAACAAAAACAATAACATTTCTGCCAGACTCTGAAACCTTTAAAAACCTTTAAAAATGTAGAAATGATTTTTAATATCTCTCCTGACACAATTTGTGATATATGATGCATTTACTCTTCTTTAGTTAAAGTTAGGGCTTAGCCTAACTTATGAGGACATGGCCTAACTAGCCTAAAGTCCCACTTCTTCATCAATGAGTTATATTTTTCAAGAAATAAGTATTTATTATTAAAGGTGCAATATACTGTACAACTACTTTGAAATCATATCATCAAACAAAGAAGATAGAGGTTTTGATAGAAGGAATAGCAAAACAGGCTTGTGTTTAGAGTTATGGTGGGCATCATATCAATTATGGTGAGAACAAAAAAAGAACACTGCCCATCTAAAAGTCCAAAATTTTTTTACCAAAATCTGTTGCTAAAAAGTGCACCCTTATTTAAAGCCATGCATAAATTACAGAATATACCTTTAAGACACAACACACTAGACTTTTCAGTGACATACTGTCACATTGACAACCCTAATAAAAGACATGTGTCTCAATCTATCTGTGACTTACTGTACAGTTACTTTATAGAAGATAATTATAAACTCATGGACCTATATAGCCATGTAAACAGATACTAGTCTAACCTGGATAGCTGTGGTTCAGGGTCTGGTTCTGGACTTGGTGGTGGTTCAGGGTCTGGTTCTGGACTTGGTGGTGGTTCTGGTGGTTCAGGGTCTGGTTCTGGACTTGGTGGTGGTGTCATCTCTGAAATTCTCTGCCTTCCTGCTCTGCACCTCTGCTGAACTGCTCTCCAGTACCTGTGTTTTTGTCTTTGCTCCCTTTGACTCAAATCTGCCACTCTGCTCGTCTGCCCTGCACTTCTTTTGTTCCATCTATCTCTGTCTTTTTGCACATTTTCTGCTCTCCTTACAGAGTCGGCATCTTGCTTTCCCTGTATTGCCGTTGCCTTTCTGCTGCTGACAGCTTCATCTTCATCTACCTACAACATATGATTCAATTTCCTTAAAGTAGAAAGTTATAGTACTGATGTTCCCTTTATAGCAGTGGTTCTTAACCTGGGTTCGGTCGAACCCTAGGGGTTCGGTGAGTCAGTCTCAGGGGTTCGGCGGAGGTCAAGACTCACACTCCACTCATTAGTCGGGTGTGTGTGTTGGGCTAGGTCCGTGTTTGTAAACAAACGGCTTCGGAGACTCTTTCTCTGATTGACATCCAATATACACGGTGTATTGTTGTTGCTTATAGCACTACAACACATCCGGAAGTGTTTATAATCTCTTCCACTCGTCTGACGATGAATTATTTTCCACATCGTTGTTATGACTTTTGCTACTTCCTGTTAACCACGGAGGCAGACATGTGTAGCGTTTGTTTACATTTTCGGTCACCGCACTGGTCAGTTACAATCATGTGACGACCGACGCACCGTCGCGAATGGAGAAAGAGAGTGGCACTTGCCAAGGTGAAGCCACGCATTTCTGAACTGTATATACTATAAAGTTTATACTATATGAGTCCGCAACCATAATAAATGTGAATATATCTGTGTATATTAAAAAAAAAGTAAAATACCTCAAAATACTCTAATAAGATTAGGAGCATTTGACTCTGCAAGTCACTGTCAAGTGTCTGTTATCATTAAACTATTAACAGAGTTGACATTTTCTTAGATTTTTGACCTTAACTCCATGTACTAGATGAAAATGAGATACAACATGGCATGTCTTTCATGATTGATTCACCATGATTTAACAATAACAGAGCTGACAAGTAATTAATCTACTAAACATTGTGTATCCTAAACATTTTGTATAAAATAATGGGAGAATGGTCTCATGGTTTTATATGAATGCTTTGGAGATTTTTATGGAGTTTTATAACAGAGATAACAGAGTTGACCAGAACGTATAGACAGACAAAGAACTTATTTATTTAATACTGAAATTTCATGTAATACAGAAAATAGATATTCTGTGGAATTGATTTTATTGATGTTATTAGAGTGAGCACAAAAAAATGAAAATTATATCAAATTATTTCATTGTAATTCAAGTTCAATGTATGAATCCTGAGGCGAAGACAGTCAATTGTAAATGGGGTGGGACTTCTTAGGCTAATGTTTTCTGCATACACTTTGTCAAAAATAAACAAAAAGCATTATTATTTGTTAAAGTTTGATTCAATTAGTAGTATTATTAAAAACTGATTCAATAAAGATTTGTCTGGGGAGAAAAAACAAAGGGTGTATCTGGGAGACGCGAAATGTACCCCCAATTCTGAAATAACCCATGTACAAAGTTTTCAGGAATTTCAAAATTTTAATACAGACTGGAGAGAAATATTAAGTGGTGTTTCCTAAAGGTCCTCTTTAGTATAATAATTTGAGACAGGTTTGGAGTCTCTGGGTCACATGACTGAGAAGCTATTTAAGAAAAACAGACATTTTTTCATAAAAATATGAATAATATTCATAAAAAATATTAATACAGACTAGAGAGAAATATTAAGTGGTGTTTCCTAAAGGTCCTCTTTATTATATTAATTTGAGACTGGTTTGGAGTCTGGGTCAAATGACTGAGAAACTATTGAAGAAAAACATAAATTTTTCATAAAAATATGAATAATATTCATAAAAAATATTAATATAGACTGGAGAGAAATATTAAGTGGTGTTTCCTAAAGGTCCTCTTTATTATAATAATTTGAGACTGGTTTGGAGTCACTGGGTCACATGACTGAGAAGCTATTGAAGAAAAACTTTTAGAGCAGTAATTTATCAATGGTCCCTAAGGCGATGGCTTTTGAATGTCTGTCAAATATCCAACCTGCTGCTAACTTCACCTCGGTCTATCTTGTACTAAATTAAAAAATGATTGGGTTTCCTGGTGTGTCCACACATACTGTGACATGTTTCTTCTTCTTCTATTTCGCTTGTTGTAATGTCCGTCAACATCCGTTTTTTAATTCACCTGACTCTAGTTGCGAAAAAAGCTCTTTACATTGCAGTTTTGCATGATTTACCATTTGCTCTACATCCGAGAAACCACCTCTTGACAGCGCAAAAACTTTTAATCGAAAAATGAGACTTTTGGCGGAATCGTCGTTTTTCCATTAGGTAAATTTTTATGCGCAAGTTATATTTGCGCAATTTGAGGGACAGTGGAAAAGCGACTACAGTTTGCTTCGCTGCTGTCTCCTGCCTGTCCCTGTCTCCTCATCACCAACATTGGTTTCACCTGGGACTCCCCGCTGCTGTCCTCTCCCTCACCATTCCACACCTGATCACTCTAACCCATTCCAGCTGTGCCTAATCAGCAGCCAGGCCAGTATTTATGCAGCACAGATTCATCCACCCATTATCAGACTGTCTTCAGAACCTGCCAGACCTTCCAGCATTATCCTGAACTCTCTTCCCTGTTTCTGACACCGACTGATTTTGACCGCGTCTCTTCGCCTCAGTCCTGGTAACCTGACCTGTTTTTTGTCTGTGACCCTGAGTTCTGTGAGTCTGGATTAGTGATGGTGTGAATATGTCGAATCTTTCTGGCCAAATGTTTCATCAAAAGCCTGATCAAACAAGCCCTCATTTAATGGCTCATTTGGGAATACTGACATCTGCTGGCATGTTACATATGAGCTGGTGGATCTATCGGTATAATTATTGAAGTATTGTCAAAATCTCCATTTGAGGTCTGAATGGTCAATGAAAACTGTAGATCTGTGTGTAAAAAGGGCCATCAGCGCCTCCACTGCCTTAGAAAACTGACACACTTCCACATTGACCGAACCATTTTAACTTTGTTTTATCGTTCCTTTATTGAGTCTGTTTTATCTTTTTGTTTGGTGGCATGGTTCGGTCAGACCTCAGTTGCAGAGAGAAACTCACTAAATCAAATAGTGAGATGGTCCAGTCGCCTGATTGGTGAGTCCCAGTCTTGTCCCGCCTCCCTGTACGCTAAACCGGTGCAGAGGATGGCTTCATCAGTTCTTAACAATGACTCCCATCCTTTACGAGGTGAATTTCAACTCCTTTCCTCTGGACGGAGGTTCTTAGTCCCAAGGTGCAGGACACAGCGTTATAAAAATAGCTTTGTTCCTGTCGCTGTCACTGAGCTCAATAAGAAATGGTGACATTGCACTTTACTAACATATTTAGTTATTTATTCCATTTCTTTGCTCTATTTATTATTATTGTGACTTCAAATTTTTACATTTGATGTTCTTATCCTGGTTTTTATCCCAGATTGTTTTTATTTAATCTTTTCTGGTTTTTATTGTGTTTTTATTGCATCTTGTTTTTATTTATTTGATCTTATTTATTTTATTCTTTTACTTATCCGTGCTGCTATACAGATGAATGGTGGAACACTGAACACTTTTTGTCCTGTCTTTTTGTCCTGTCTGTAAGCGTGATCAAGTGCCTGTCTTGCATGTTCAATGTATGTGTTGTTGTAATGCCAAGGCAATCACCTAGACTGCAAAACAAATCTACCTACGGGTATAAATAAAGTGACCTTGAGGTCTTGTAAAGCCAGATGAACTAAATTTATCCAGATCATGGTAAGTAAAATTGGTGGTATACCAGAGTGTCAATAAAAAAGTATTGTGTACAGTATGTGGCTGTATTTGTGAATAACCAGTTGCAGAAAGTGCTTGTATGACTAGGATATATTTGTGATTAGGCAAGTTGGGTGGGCAACTGGGGGGTGCTTTACTGATTTTTATTCAAGAATAAAAACATTCTGACAGTGTTGGGGGCTCTGGTGATTCCTCCTTTTTGATATAACTTCCCCAGCCATAGAATGTGAAAACATTCATTCACAGGGGACTGATGAGGCAAATCTAATCACATACTGAGGCCGTCACAGGCTTTCAGCAAAAGGGGCCTCATTTGTATTTTGTCAAACGATACAGGCTCAATTTGGACACACCCCCTTTGCTTGATACAGGGTTCGGAGCTTGAGTGTCAGACGTTACATCACAAGCCTGGATTTTCATGGTATTGACTCTGCCTGGCCCGACCACGTCTCTTCACCTCAGCCCCGGTAACCTGACCTGTCTTCTGTTCTGGACCATGTCTCCCTGCCTGCCCCCCCCCCAGTAAACCCACCTTCCTTCTGTCTTCAACCACGTCTCCTGTTCCCTTCAGTTTGTATTCCTGGTTACGACTTATTCGCCTGTCCCTGACACATTGCCTGCCTGTTCCTTGTCTGTGCCTCCGCTCTGTCAGCGGACTCAGCTGGCTTTGGTTTTCTCCTCACCTCATGTTCAAGCCTCAGAAACTGTGTTAAAGGGGTCATATTTTGCTAAATCCACTTATATTAGTCTTTGGTACATTTATTAGTGTATTTGGACCCTGATAGTCTTAAAAGTTTGAATTTGAACCGCCCAGGTGCTGCAAAGCTATCTATTGATTTTGGCAAAAATCGAGTGGATTTCTACAACCAGTTTTAATTACTGCTTAACTGGTTATGTCTATAACTATTTACGTCACGACATTTGCACATATAAGGTCAAAACTTCCGATGAACATTTCTCCGAGTACGACATAATTGTTTGTCAGCAGCAGTGGTTGTAGTCCATACTGAAAATATGTCCAAACTTTGAGCTGATTACCTAAAATGTTCAGGTGTTATTTGAACGGGACAGAGCACCACAGCCAACAACCTGGAGGGGGCGGGGCCTGAAGCAGCTCATGTGCATTTAAAGGGCCAGCGCTCCGAACGACCTTTCTGGTGTCATTACTCAAAAATAGGGTTGAAGATGGAGCTGTGGAATGTAATTAATGAAGAATTCAGACCCAAGCATAGCATTTACAGTTTATGTAGACTGCAGGGAAATGTTTTAAACTGCATCCCCCCCCCCCCCCCCAAAAAAAAAAAAAAAAAAAGCATCATCCCCTTAAATCCTCCAGCCTGGAGAACAAACTACGTATATTCCATTCAGTCTGCTTGGATTATTATTTTCGTTTATAATAAAGACTCTTTCAAACTGATTCTGAGTTCTGCAGTAACTGCATTTGGGTCCTATTCTCCCTGTTACACTCCAATGAAACTGAGGAATTTCCTCTTCCCACAGACCTTTTTAACACCACAGGAGTGTAAAAACGTCACTCAAATCAACATAACTCTAGAAAGGTAAGACTGCTTGATTTTCTGTGTATATGCAGAAACCTCACTCACATTTATCTTTGTACAGGAATGTCCACTCAGTTCATCATGAAATAGCCTTAGTTTATCATGACAGTTGTAACTTCAGTCAAAAACTGGAATAAGTGTCATTACCTAAGCCGATAAGAGTTGCTGTTACCCAGAACACGTCAGAGATCACCAATGCCATCGACAGAAACCCACTGATTACATTTCCATACTTGATCTGGAATGGGTCCATCATCGTCATGTATTTTCTGTCTCTCATTGTCTTTGCGAAGAAAACTCCACCTTGATAAAGTGTATGATACAGAAACAGGTTTGTGTCTCTATAGCAGTGATATTTCATGAATTCCATCTACACAAAACTGACATTAAGTTTCCTATCATAGAATAAAAACACACTTAAACCTTTTATTTGACAGAAAAAAGTATAAAGTGCAAAGATTTTCAGTTTTTTCACTGATCGACATGTTTTGCTTTTTAAATAAAAAATTTAGATTTTGGTGCCTTCAATTTGTGACATCATTTCTTCTTCTTCTTCTTCTTCTTATTATTATTATTACTCATTTGAAAAATAACCTCAGTTGTTGCGCTTTTGAAAGTGGAATTTTTGCCCATTTTTGGTGTGAACAAGAATTTAGTTGCTCCACAGTCTGGTCATTTGTCTGATTCTCCTCTTCTTAATTTCTATACATTTTCAGTAAAACACAAAGGCTGATCCTCTGCAACTAAAGCTAAAAAAATTGGCTTTTGAAACCATAAATAAGTCATTGTGGAATAGAATCAATTTTAAATGGAACTGATGACATTTATTTTTTCATAAGTTAAATAGATCCATAGATAATTGGATAGTTTGTCCTTACCGACAATAAAACACAGAGGTGATGTTATTATCATGACAGCCCAGGTCAGTCCCATGGTCGGGTCATAAACTGCCTCTGACAGACCAACAATGTAGCCTCCTCCAACAAATGTTGCTGAAGTGTTAGAAATACACAGCTGAGTTAGTGTGACAGATGGGTGATTTATCACCGCCTTCACAATTAATGTAGGTTTTAAAATAAAAAAAAAGACAAACTAACCAAAATTCTTGACAGAAATAGGCTATGTACCTCTGCTTTTGACTTGAAAGATGTAGGCCATTAAAATTTCTTGTTCTGTATTTCTGTTACTGTGTTTGTAATTTGGTTTGTATATATCACCACACCTAGAGCTGGATTTTCTGCTCACACTTACCAGTCATGGTGAAAATTCCCACGGCCAGACTGATCCCTCTGTTTCCCAGTAGAGTGATCTCAGTCCGGTCTGCATCACTGTTCTTCTGCAGACGCTTGGACTTCATAGAGGCCCAGATACCGGTGCCCAACACCAGCAGGTAGAAGAAGACCATTGCCACCAGCCCTGGGATGTTCAGACCCATCCTCACCAACTGAGATAGATGTGATTAATAACAGTCAACAACACCTGCTTCAACATGTAAGACCAGCAGAAGGAATTCCAATAGTTGTATTAATACTTTCCCCACCCACAAAAATAATACATGACCAAGTAAAGGAGTGTCACTGTCTTTCATTCCATAAGATTTCTACCAGTGGCGGCTGTTTGTCTTTCAGAGAGGGGAAGCTCATTGTCACCTTACATTAAAAAAAAAAAAAAAAAAAAAAAGTCAAGTTATTTAAACATAAATTCGGCCCTCTGTTCCTTTTTAAGAAAATGGTCTGTGATCTTATCATATCAACTAAACAAGAAAACGTTGAAATTATGTTAAATTGAAACAAGGAAGTACAACGAGTGTATTTTTTTTTTTACAGTGCAAGAAATGAACAAGTAATTTCGTAGTGGTTTCTCTCTCCATTTCACAGCAGAATCCACGACGTTATTAAACTGAACTCTGTCAAGTGAAGGAGTAGATCTCAAAATAGCTGTCAATCAAATGGGATTCAGCTTTTCGACTGATCCTCCAATCAGTGCGTGGAAGCCCGGTGTCCAGTCCAGCCGAGGTCCGCCCACAGCTGAATGGAATTCACCCCCAGAGACGCCGAGCGTCCGGGGGCGGGACAACATTGTGGCATTTATCCAATTACTGTCCAGTTTTGAAGCAATGAAAAAAACTGTTCCACTCAGTCCCATTGAAGTGCATGGACGCCGGGCTTCTACGGGCAAATGCACTGAGCAGAGATCGTATAAGAAAACAGCGCAACTGGAATGTATGAGAAGTGAACAACTGTCATATCAGTCCCTGGACTCCAGCCTGTTTTGTCTGTTTTGCCTGTCTTGTCTGTCATTTCCTGTTTTATTTTGTTAAGTTCTCCTCTTGTGTCATGTCTGGTGTCTTTGCTTCCCTTCCTTGATTGTTCCACCTGTTGCTGATTACCTGTCCCCGCCCTGATTTGTTCCACCTGTGTCTCATTGTCTTCCCTCCCTCTTGTGTATATAAGCCCTGTGTCTTTCTGTGTTCATTGCCAGTTCGTATTTGCCTCATGTGTCTACTTACCAGCATTTCTTTGGATCCTGTTTGTCTGCCTGCCTGTCTGTTTTTGACCCGGATTGTTTCCTCGATGCCAGAGTTTTTGCCTGTCCCCTGTCTGTGCTTCTGCCTCTGTGACCATTCCTGTGTTTGGCCAAGCATGAACCCAGCAGACCTAGACCAGGTCAGGGAGGCTATCCGTTTGCAGGGACAAGGGTTGGGGGGGCATGAGCAGGTCCTTCATTCCCTACTTGACAAAATGAACCAGTTATCTCCTCAAATCTCTCAATCAACCATCACCCAGGTCTCCGTGCCGTCCCAGCCGGTCGAACCCGTGGCCCCTGCTCCATCCGAACGAGCCCCGGATGAGCCTAACATTCCTCTGCCAAACAAGTATGCAGGTAATCCAGAGACTTGCAGAAATTTTTTCACTCAGATCCAGTTAATTTTTGATGCTCAGCCACGTCGTTTTTCCTGCGACACTGCTAAGATAGCATACGTGGCTAGTCTGTTGGAAGGCCCTCCCTTCAGTTACTTCAATGCTCTGTTTGAAAAGGAGTCCCCTGTAACACGTTCCTATGCCAGTCTGTGTTCTGAACTTAAACGTGTCTATGATCACCCCATTCGGGGTCAGCAGGCTGGTCAGCATCTCATGAGGCTGAGGCGGGGGGCGTACTATAAGACAATATGTTTGTGATTTTTGCTCTCTGGCAGTTGAGTCAGGATGGAATGAGCAAGCTTTAATAACTGCTTTTCAGACGGATCTCAATCATTCCATTGGCTGTGAGATGGCGCTCCGTCAGGAGTTAAAGACTTTGGAGGATGTCATCGTGGCTGCTATCCGGGTCTCTGACCAGATGTCTGTTTGGCACTCTGAACCATCGTGGACCCACCCATCGGTCCCGTCGGCTGTAGGTAATCATTTTCATAAGCTTCCTGTCCCAGTAGCTGAAGCAGGTGACGGTCCTAAGGAGGAATCCATGCAACTGGGCCGTACTCGTCTCTCGACAGAGGAACACCGGTGCCATCTAGCAGCAGGGCTCTGCCTCTACTGTGGACAAGATGGTCACCGTGTAGTGACTTGTCCTAATAAGAACAAATCAGCTTCAGGTGAGGACAAGTTGCTAAGCCGTATTGTTTGTGTATCTAACTCCTCCCGTCTGCAACCTCTGGTCCTCCTCAGTTCTGACTCCCTGTCGTTACAGCATCCAGTGTTGATAGATTCCGGTCCAGACCCCAACTTAATGAACAGTAACCTCGCCCTGAAGCTGGGACTCGGCCTGTTGCTCCTTGAGCGGCCACTGGAGGCAAAGGCTCTGGATGACCGCTTAATCTGCCGTATAACCCATCGCACTCAACCTGTGACTGTCCGGTTCGCCGACAGTCATTCTGAGACCCTGTATTTCCATGTCTATCAGTCTGAAGCTCACCCTCTCATCTTAGGCTACCCCTGGCTCCAGCGCCACAACCTCCGCATGGACTGGAACACGGGGGAGGTTCGGGCATGGGGGGAGGGGTGCGCCTCCTGCTGTGGGGGGGTTAATGACTCTAATTCTCTGTCCCAGTTCCCTCACGCCACTGTGGTTTCGGTCCGGGCCTTAAAGGAGGATGAGGCGGATTTCCCGGCCCTCAGTAAAGTACCAGAACATTATCATGACCTGAAACAGGTGTTCAGTAAGGCTCGGGCCACGTCCTTACCCCCACACAGACCCTATGACTGCGCCATAGACGTCCAACCTGGAACCTGTCTCCCCAGGGGAAGGTTATATTCCCTGTCGGGCCCGGAGACCGCCGCCATGCAGAAATATATTGATGAATCATTGGCGGCGGGGTTGATTCGGCCGTCCTCGTCGCCAGCGGGGGCGGGTTTTTTCTTTGTTGATAAAAAGGACAAGACCCTGAGGCCCTGTATTGATTACAGGGGTCTCAATGAGATTACCATCCGCAATCGATACCCGTTACCCCTGATGTCGTCAGCCTTCGAGCTCCTGCATGGAGCCTGGATCTTCACTAAGTTGGACCTTAGAAATGCATATCACCTGGTGAGAATCAGAGAGGGGGATGAATGGAAGACTGCTTTTAACACTCCCAGTGGCCATTATGAATATCTGGTCATGCCTTTTGGTTTGACTAATGCCCCTGCTGTCTTTCAGGCCCTAGTGAACGATGTTCTCCGTGACATGCTTAACCTGTTTGTGTTTGTCTACCTAGACGACATATTGATTTTCTCCCCTGATGAAGCTTCGCATATCCAGTATGTCCGTCAGGTCCTCCAGAAATTGCTCCAGAACCAGCTGTATGTCAAGGCTGAGAAGTGTGAATTCCACCGGTCATCTGTCTCTTTCCTTGGGTTCATCATTGGTGAGGGGAGTGTCCAGATGGATCCGGAGAAGATCAGCGCAGTCAGGGATTGGCCTACCCCCACATCACGGAAAGAGGTACAGAGGTTTCTGGGGTTTGCTAACTTTTATCGTAAGTTCATTCGGGGGTTCAGCAATGTGGCTGCCCCCTTGCATGGTCTCACCTCCCCCAAGACTGTTTTCAGTTGGAGCCCGGAAGCTGAGGAGGCGTTTAGACGTCTTAAGAGGGCTTTTACTTTGGCATCTGTCCTGTCTGTCCCTGACCCGGCCTTGCAGTTTGTGGTGGAGGTGGATGCCTCGGATGTGGGGGTGGGAGCTGTGATCTCACAGAGATCCCCGAGTGGCAATAAGCTCCACCCCTGTGCTTTCCTTTCACGGAGGCTGTCTAAGGCCGAGAGAAATTACGACATCGAAAACCGGGAGCTGTTGGCTATCAAGGTGGTGTGACGCACACAAAATATGTCGTTACGTTTTGTGTTTATGTTGTTTTGAACTGTAGAAATGTTTTCCTGTGGAAAAAGAAAGAGAAGAAACAGTAATTTTAGTCATAATGGCTGCAAATGTAAATATTTTATAACTGATTTAATTCAGTGGAGTTTATCCTGGATACCTCAGCTTGGCCAGCAGGAGGCAGTGTGACGCTGTGCTTCTCTCTATGGACTCTCTTTGCTAGCGACGATCGTTGCTTTCTCACTCTGCTGAGCGAGGCTGACCGGGGAAGAAGCATCGTTGCCTGTCTCATAATTTTTATCCTGTTTACACAGGTTAGTATGGTTTGAAAACTTGTATATGAATACAGAAATGTCATTGAACACCAGGGATAAGACACAAAACGTTTTTTTAGTCAGTTTAATTACGTGAACTTATGAACGGGTGGAGTATTGATTTTTACTTTCTGTTTCATGTCGGCGAAAATGGCGCCCGTCTTTTGTTTGTCTCAAGGTAGAAAGCTAGCAAAGTTTATGGCTCCAGCACATTCATGGTTGGCTAAATTTAGTGTCATGGTTTTGAAAACTTTTGATGAAAGTCATGTGTGTATGTTTTGGTGTATGTTTACAGTTTAAACACATTTATTAGTATTGGTTATCAGTCTTCAGCTCATGTTTTATTTTTGTTCATTTTATCCTGTTTCCACAGGAACCTTTTCTGCTTATGGGTGTCCATTGTGAGACCTGTAACAGTGGCGCTAGAGGAATGGAGACACTGGTTGGAAGGAATGGAGGTCCCGTTCCTGGTTTGGACAGACCATAAGAACCTGGAATACCTGCGATCCGCCAAGCGTCTTAACTCCCGGCAGGCCAGGTGGGCTCTCTTTTTCACTCATTTCAATTTCTCCTTGTCTTATCGGCCTGGCTCTAAGAATGGTAAACCTGACACCCTGTCCAGAATGTTTTCTCCTACTGAATCTGTCCTAGAATCTGAAATGATTTTCCCTATTCCTGTGTGGTGGGGGCTCTTCAGTGGGCTATCGAGAAGTCTGTTATGGAAGCTGTGAAAGACTGTGACGTCCCGGAGGGGGTGCCACCGGGCCGGCTGTTTGTCCCTGTTTGTCTCCGCCCGCAGGTTATCCACTGGGCCCACACTTCCAGGATGGCGTGCCACCCGGGTGTTTAGCATACGATGTTCATCATTAAACAGCGGTTCTGGTGGCCCGGGATGGATAAAGAGGTGGCAGAATATGTGGCTGCGTGTCCCACCTGTGCGTCGTGCAAGTCATCGCACTCAGCTCCAGCCGGTCAGTTATGCCCCTTACCAGTTCCTAAGAGACCATGGTCTGATATTTCCTTGGACTTCGTGACAGGTCTGCCTCCCTCAGACAGTAACACTACTGTGCTCACTATTGTGGATAGGTTTTCTAAGATGGTTCATTTTGTCGCCATGCCTAAACTCCCTACTGCTAAAGAGACGGCTGAGGCTCTGCTGCATAATGTGTGTAGAATCCATGGTTTTCCTAAGGACGTGGTGTCTGATGGGGGTCCACAGTTTGTGGCCTGCTTCTGGCGGGCTTTTTGCGCCCTCATAGGGGCATCTGTCAGTCTCTCTTCTGGTTATCACCCACAGAGTAATGGACAAACGGAGCGGGTCAACCAGGTTTTGGAAGCCGGCCTACGGTTGTTGGCCTCTCACAATCCTGCCTCCTGGAGCCGTCAGCTGATTTGGGTAGAGTTCGCCCACAATTCGCTACCCTGTGCCTCATCTGGCTTGTCTCCGTTCCATGTGGTATATGGATATCAACTGCCCCTGTTCTCTTCTTCAGAGAGGGAGGTCAGTGTTCCATCTGCCTAGGCCCTCATTCGACGCTGCAGGAGGACCTGGCTGCGGGCCAGACAGACTCTGTTAAAGTCCGTCGGATATTATAAGACGGTGGCGGACCGCCGCAGGACCCCGGCGCCGGCCTATCAGCAGGACCAGTGGGTGTGGCTGTCCACGCGCCATCTTCCATTGAGGGTGGAAAGCCGTAAGCTGGCACCCAGGTTTGTTGGCCCGTTTCCCATCTCAAAAGTTATTAACCCTGTTTCAGTCCGTTTAAGGTTGCCAAGAACCATGAAGATCCATCCCACATTTCACGTCAGTCAAGTCAAGCTGGCGAAGGAAAGCCGGCTGGTACCCCCCACCCAGCCCCCACCACTGCCTCGGCTCATCGATGGTGAACCAGTGTACTCCATACGTCGACCCCTAGTGGCCCGCCGCCGTGTAAGAGGATTGCAGCACCTGGTGGACTGGGAAGGCTATGGACCAGAAGAACGGTCCTGGGTCCCAGCTTCCTTCATCCTGGACCCGGACCTCATCAGGGACTTCCATCACCGCCATCCTGAGGTCCCTGGGCCGTCTGGGGCTGTCCCTTGAGGGGGGGGTACTGTCATATCAGTCCCTGGACTCCAGCCTGTTTTGTCTGTCTTGTCTGTCATTTCCTGTTTTATTTTGTTAAGTTCTCCTCTTGTGTCATGTCTGGTGTCTTTGCTTCCTTTCCCTGATTGTTCCACCTGTTGCTGATTACCTGTCCCCGCCCTGATTTGTTCCACCTGTGTCTCATTGTCTTCCCTCCCTCTTGTGTATATAAGCCCTGTGTTTCTGTGTGTTGGTTGCCAGTTCGTATTCGCCTTGTGTGTCTACTTACCAGCGTTTCTTCGGATCCTGTTTGTCTGCCTGTCTGTTTTTGACCCGGATTGTTTCCTCGATGCCAGAGTTTTTGCCTGTCCCCTGTCTGTGCTTCTGCCTCTGTGACCATTCCTGTGTTTGACCTTTTTGCCTGGATTAACGGTACGTGAGCCTGCCTTTCCCCAATGTCCTGTTGCCTGTCTGCTAGTCTCTCTGTGTATGACCTGGTCTGTCTCCTGACTCTCCTTTGTTTTCCCCTAGTCGGGTTCCCCTCGTGTGCTCCCGACCCGGGCCGTGGGCTTTCTCATTCGGGTTCGGACTCTGTGACGAATCCACTAAGCAGTTTCACTGAAGACGCATCCATTACCTTTTTGTGTGACCTGTATTTTCTGACTGTGTTTAATAAACACAATTACATTGTATTTTTGTCTGTGGGTCTTGCATTTGGGTTCAGTCCTCATACTTCCAGTCCTAACAGTTCTAACATATTTGTAGAAATGAAATGTCAACACAACCGTACATATTTGACCATTTAATATTCGTAATTTTAGGGGAAGCCAAACTTCCCTTGCAGTCTATGAGAAATCGCCTTTGATTTCTACGTATCTATGATGTTCTAACACATAAAGAAATGTAGGCCAGTGATTCCCAAAAATTTTAAGCTCAAAAATCCAAAAGAGAAATCTGGTATCTCCTCGGGACCTGAAAGTACAAAGATATATCATAAATCATTTCTGGTCCTGAACCAGCATTTTGGAAACAAAGTATTGGGATATCAATAGCTATAGGTGTCATCTTTATATTATTTGGAAAGGAAACAAGAAAATGGATGTGTGGTGTGTGTTAAAGTTAGAACACATATGCATTTATTTAAGTTATGTTTATTAGGTAGTGTGTGGGAAAAACTTTAATTCATAGTGATTAGTTCATCAAAGTATAATACTAAAAACACTCACTGTATTGGCCTGGATGATGAAATTTAAATGTTTCTGATCTACATAGTCCTGATACACTGTGTGATGCATTTACCCTGCCGAAATTTTATAAAAAATACCATAATACACTTTGCAACACTAAAAAATGTGTTGTACCCATTTCACTCCTGACAGACATGGCTGTATTTAAACAACATTGACAAGGACATAGTTCACACAAACTATCCCCTTAAGTACACGTGTGGGCATGTTTAGCTATGTTTTACTTGAATCAGATCTATTACTAGGCAAGAGGCTACAAACTCTATCACCTAAACTGACGCAATGATTGATTTGCAGGATTAAGTAGGATTTAAAGGTGATTAGTCAGAAAATGCTTTCTGAACAGGATTCAGAACTGTCTCCCATGTCTCTTTGTTTTCATGAGATTATTCTGATAAATATCTCATACATAAAACATCCAGAGAGACTTCTGAGAGTTCCTTGTTCTTCAGCCTTTTGAAATCTGTGGACAGACAATGTCACATCTTCACTGCTACAACAAGTCTGTACTTGGTATATGAATACTATAGTGGCAATCAAGCTACAAAAAATGCCACTTGGGGATTTTGAAGCCATTTCCAACTCATGATGGTGTGTAAAAACAAGGTCTGCCATGGATGTGCGTTTAATATTTTATTTTCTTGCAAATCTTAAAAAACAATTACAAAAGGGGCTGAATGACTTAAAATGAGCTCATATACAAAAGGACAAAAAAAATTACTAATAACACCCATTCACGGTCACACACACAGGCACGGTTGAAAAACTGTGTGGCTTCCCATGGCTCAAAAATCTTCTCTGATCACTTGTGTCTCCCTTATATAACCTCTGCCTGGCTAATTACTACCTATGCCCACAGGTGTGCAGGTGACCCTAGCAACCAAGTGCCTCACCACAAATACACGCCCACTTTCACACATACAAACACACACACAGAGCACAAATCTAAATTGGCTACAACAAATACATTCAAAACAAAACAAGTTTTTCAAGTTTTGAAGTACAAAACTACACTACCTACCTGTATAAAGTCCATCAAGAGTGTTACCATCCAAGAGTGGATGGTAACACCCTTAAAATATATCTTTTTATATCTTACATATGAGAAAAACATGTATAAACCATTTAATTATATTATGTCAGTATTTCATTTATATTTATTATTATGACATTTGTTGCTGACCTCTTGGCCCCATGGCCAGACTGATCCCTCTGTTCCCCAGTAGTGATCTCAGTCCGGTCTGCCGCACTGTTCATCTGCATTTGCTTGGACTTCATGGAAGCCCAGATACCGATCCCCAGAACCAGCAGGTAGAAGAAGACCATTGCCACCAGCCCTGGGATGTTCAGACCCATCGTGCGCTAACTGATGGAAAAATTAGCTCTCCAGCTGCAAACATGTAAAACATACAAGACAAGCAAGTGCAGCCTGTTTCAAGAAGAGTAACAAATCATTTCAGTGCCCTCACCCACAAGAAAACCATGAACCTAGTAGAGGAATTCTGTTTCATTTTGTCCGACAAGGTCTCAGCATCTTAGATTACAATAGATTAGATTAGATAGAACTTTATTGATCCCTTAAGCAGAGCTCTCCAGGAAATTCAGGTTCCAGTAGCAGCACAGCACGTTTGTACAAGTATAAGAAGAATTACTTGATTTAAAAAAAAAAAAAAAGAAAAGAAAAGGAATAACAAAATAATAACAGTAATAACTATCAAAAGAGTGGTAAAAACATTATCAATAGCAACAATGATTACAGTGATAGTAATAACGATTACAAAAAATAAGTAAGTAAGTAATAATAATAATTAATAATAATAACAATAATAATGACTAGAAAAGCACTTGGAGAGTGCAGACCTCCGCCAAGGCAGATCAGTGCCCCCCTCCCAATCACCACCAAAATTTAGTAATTTGTTCCTTGTGCCAGTATCAACATTTCCTGAAATTTTCATCCAAATCCATCCATAACTTTTTGAGTTATCTTGCACATGGACAGACAGACAGACAGACAGACCAACGCTGGCAAAAACATAACTACCTTGGCAGAGGTAATAATAATAATAATAATAATAATAATAATAATAATAATAATCTAAACAGGGAGTCAAGGGAGTTGCTATTGAAGGAAACACAGCTTTCAAAATGTGCAAATTGAAGTGAGAAACTAGATAAGATCACAGTTATACAAACCAAGGAAAACAAAAGTGCTGAGCAGTTTAAACTGGACTCTTAAAATCAGCTGGAATACAGAAAATGTAAAAAATTCACACGTGCAATTCCTAAAGCTGACAGATGGTTTGGTATGATCAAAACAACTTTTAGATTAAATCTGTGGAGGACTCTTACACACACACACACACACACACACACACACACACACACACACACACACAAATGTTGTTGCTTCTTTTACATTAGTTTTGTTGTGTTACATTATTTTTATTTATATTTTAATGTGGGGTATGACCAAGGCCTGTCCTCTGAAATTCACATGGCTATGATATGGTCGGCATTCAAAAACCTCTTCCAAAAAACACTGCTATTGTATTTAAATTACGAAATGAAGTAGGAAAATTAATTAATGTATTGCACTCCAACAACTGGTAACCAAATAAAACTTTGTGATCCTAAGTTTAGGAAATGTAGGATCAAGTAAAGCCTAATAATTATGTTAAATAATTATATTAAAAGAAGGGAAATAATAGCTATAATCCATCTTGTCTAATCTACAATTATCAAGAACAGTTTGACAAAATTTTATAAAATTTAGTAGAAACACTCACTTTGGTGCAAGAATGAGATGTCATGTTGCTTTTGTGACATAATTTACATGATAGAACCTGAGGATCACGTCCACCTGATTGGTTTGTGATCTCATGTCTAAGAATTATTTGTCCTTGTGGAAAGTTTCCCATGGTCTTCACAGTGTCTGAAGAATAAAAAAAGAAACAATGAATATTACAACAAAATCAACAATACATACAGGACATCCTTCAATTGCATATACCCAAAATATGGACATACTATAATTACACTATGATGCACAACAAGAAGAAAACCGGAGGGAATATTCACGGCTTTAATAACAGGAGTGTCAGCATGTTTGAACTGGTTGTACCTGCTTCGGTAGAATCTACATCATTTGCTTGAGGTTAAAAGCTGACACCAAGACATTCAGATGAAGTTTTGAACTCTTTTAATTAGGCTTTGCTGATAAGACACAGAGAAGAATGTGGTGGCGATAGATTCCTTTGACTGGATTGTCAACTTTACAAAGCATGTGGAGATTCCAGAGTTCATTAAGTGCTTCACTACAGCGAAGTAGAAGAGAAGAAGCTGCACCTCCTGGGTCACACCAGATTCTGAACCGCCTCAGGAAGTGCAGGGTCATCTGTGCTTTGGTACAAGTGGCTTTGACATGGATCTTTCATGTCACCTGTAGCATGGCTTGGTCATGGATGAGCACTGGTGAAGGACTACCAAGACACTGAGGTCGAAAACATCTTAGGCGTCATTGCCCCCATAGATCATGCCTACCACAGTAAATTATTCCACTAAGTCACTTACTTCACCATTAAAATGTCCTCCATGCTGGATGTGAATTCATTTATTTTGAAATTATTTGGGGTAGAGTGGATTCCAATGCCAATACTGTATATAATAATACTTTGATTTTCAGACCAAATAATACCAGGTCCTACGAAAAAGAATGAATGAACAATAGCTATAAATACCAAATCTGAAGCACGTGTTTGTCCGTACTCTGAACTGACCTCATCTATGATAAAATCACAAATATGTCAAAACTGCAGAGTTCTTTGGAAAGAACTTGTACAATCAAAAACAAAACGGTTGTATCACAAATGTTATTACTACCGCAGCTACCTTTTATAATTAGAAGAGATAGTAAATTATTTGCTGCATATTCTCAATGTAATGGTTACTTTCTGCGTCCTGTCTCATTCATCCCAATGGGAGAAATGAACGAGATTTACAGATTTCAATCAATTCTGTCATTCCGAAGTCACCCGGGCAAAATTAATAAAAAGCCACGCATATTTTGAACATCCTGACTTTAAAATTACATCTCTCAGACACAAACATAAAACAGTAATAGTAACACTAATAAAGTCTCGCGAGATCTCGCATCACAAACACGAGGAAGACAGAAACGAGCGGGAAATACTAATAAAATTGAATATTATGAAACAAATGCTATTCACACGTATAAACGTAATGTTAGATGATCATTTTATTTAGACCATTTTAATATCCTTTAATCTATCCACATTCATACGTGTTGTCAAGTTTTCTGACATTACCCACAGAGTAGACGGAGTGAATCGTTTCACACCATTTGCGAAGTGAACAGTGCATCATCTTAGTAAATGGAGGATCTTTGTCAGAGTTTCGCTCTGGGAGACAGTAACGGCCGCGCTCTGTGCGCAGGCGCAGTGGCACTTCACACGACTGCAATAAGAAAACATGGCGGCGGCCGTCGACAGTGTTGTGAAAGTGTAAGTTTACCTTCATTTATTTTAAGAGTTAAAGAACCGGACTTAAAGTGACGAATGTGTAATCACCTAACCGTCATGCTCGCACGAATTGGAGAAAATAGCAATCGTCGCAGCTGCAATGTTGAACACATTATTTGTCCCAAGAGAATAACGTTTTCCATTGAGCTAAGGTTAGCTTGTTAGCCGCAGGCAAATGTAAATGATGCATTATGAAGCTGGGTTTTAACCGCTATTCAGCTCCAACATAGGGATTCATGTGTGTTCGGGTGGTGTTGAACTCTATATCTTCAAACTGTTGCTAGCTGGCCTCCTGCACATGAAAGGGAGTTAATTTTTCAGTAACCTGTCAGCTTGGCGGGTGCTTTGTTGTGACGAGAGGCTGCTAACAATCATCCTTTTGTTCCGACGTCCTTCCGCGGATGCTGTTTGTCTTATGATGTGTAGTACAATCAGACATCGTCATGTGCACTGGCTGTGAATGTTGAGATTTACAGTCGAGGCAGTGGTACCTGAGCAGTATTCAATCATATTAGTTGAAGGTTTAGGGCGAAAGTTAGAAATCATGTCAAGAAATCATGCTGTATTAATTATTGTTGTTACACCGAAGATGGCTGCCCTATCATAATACATCTAAAGTTAGAATCACAAAAAGGTGGATATACTGCAATCTGATGTTCTATTTTTGTTGTTCTAATTATGTTATGTTTTGTATTTCATGAGCTACGATGTGACAAAAAAGACTTGAAGCATTGTGCCAATCACTTCACAAGAGGAAGGGAAGGATAGCTTTTTGTCACAGATGAAAACAATACAGTTGAGAAGACCAGTTAGATACTCAATTATGCTGTAAATTCTTCATTTATTAGCATGTTGGCTTTTTTTTTTTTTTAAATTTTTTTTATTTTGAGGTTGACAGAGGAGAGATTGCAGGGGTTCGTTGGGTAGAGGGGACACTGGCATTTTGTGAAGAAACAACCTGAAAACACAGCTGTGATACTATTGTTTCTGACCACAATGATCACTTTTATTATGAAACTTTTTAATTCTGCTCTGTGTCAGGGGTTTGACTCTTAAAAACTGTGTAGTATCATTAGGATCTTTTTGATGAATACATTTTTTCTCATTAAATGAAGACAAATGTCTTAACCAAGATAACCTGGAAAAGGATACATATGAAAAAAACACCTGTCATATACTGTAAGATGTCTTGTAAAATTTGCACAAGTAAAACTTAAAACCACATGTAAAAATGTGGTAATAGAACTAAATATTGACAACAACCTCAGCATAAGACATTTGCAATAATAATGAATTATATTACATAAATGTAAGGATGCATGTACAGAAATGACCTCCATCTCTCATTACATGTACATTTACATTCTGTGTGTACCATTTTATTTTTGCATGATGCTTTTTTGATTGTGTTGTCTTCATCCATCAAAAACCATTAACATCTGTCTCAATCTGTGTTAATTTGACCGGTCAGTATCCAACCTCCACATTTCAGGCTGGGGGAGCAGTATTACAGAGATGCTATGGAGCAGTGTCATAGTTACAATGCTCGTCTGTGTGCTGAGCGCAGCATCCTCATGCCTTTCCTGGACTCTCAGACGGGTGTGGCTCAGTCCAATTGTTACATCTGGATGGAGAAGAGGCATCGGAGTGCAGGTATATAATTCATGCTCGATAAATTATCATCACTTAGTTCGTCATCTTTTGAAAATGGTGTATACACAGTTGAAGTCATAAGTTAACATGCATTTTGACTAAATGTTTTCTAACTCAGTTTTTCACAATTCCTTACATTTTTTCCCAAAAATCAAGAGAACAAGTAACCATCTGGATAACCATCAGCTCACTTCTTCCTCCCTTTTCTCACACAAATAACATTTCACTGTACATTCTATCTGTATATTATGAACTGTCCTGGGACAAAAGTCAGTGGGCTCAATGAATTTAGCCCAAATGATCAGGAAATCCACCAAAAGTAGCTCAACACTCACTTAAGAATTGTGTAGATGAATGGAAGCTGATACTACTTTTTGAGCTGTAGATGAATAAGATATATCCTCTGTTTTTCTTGTCACTTCTATTTCTATAGTCACTTATCTTGAAATTTCACCTCTAACTGAACTAACAGGGACAACATATTGAAATGACATCTTTAACCAACATCTAAACATGTACACTATGCCCTGTGTATTGTTATATACATGTCCTCAGATCAAAATTCATCTGTCAAGATACTAATAGTATTGTACAGATAATTTACGTTTAACTTTTTGAAAGGTCATTTGTATTCTTCTGTCTCTTCAGGTGTAGCTCCAGGGCAGCTGTACACATACCCAGCCCGTCGCTGGAGGAAGAAACGTCGTTCACATCCACCTGAAGACCCTCGACTGGCCTTCCCCCCTCTCAAAGCAGGTATCGCCCTTATGTTTATTATAAATTTACATATTTCATGCAGGGTGGTATGACAAATAAGATGTTAGTATTTAGTCTGTCTGTTGTTGTACTTAAAATGTCCTGCAGTGTTAACACATTTGGTGTCTGTGTGTGTGTGTGTGCGCGCGCGTGTACATACATTATACTTGGCTTATGTAGCAGATATAGAACTAGGTCTGAAGCGTGATACCATGGGCGCTGTTGATGGCAGTAGTTTAGAGGCTCTGCTGAAGGGGGAGCCCCTTGAGAGGAGGAGTGGAGTGTCGGATCTCCGTGGTCCTGAAGAGGATCTAGCTACTGCGGAGCCTCCCGCTTCCTCAGCGACCACCCACACTTCTTCTGGACGTATCCGCAAGGTCAGGCTCAAAGCCAACATTTTTCCACTGTCCAGGTTTGATGTCTGGTGATGTATTGTTGATAGAGACTGTTAATGAGTGATGCAGATTGGATTATGATTGTTTACCTCACACGACTGCTTTTTTAACTCATCGGGTCCTGTGTTCTGTGTGTCTCTTTTTAGTCAGCTCTGTACACAAATACACAAGGGTTTATATTTTTGTAGAGTAAAAACAGAGTCAGCATAGAATAACAGTCTTGAAAAAAAGAATCTCAAAATAACTGTGTCCATAGAGCAAACTAGTACTGTGAATAAATATTTTCAGCGTTGTACTAAATGGAACGTTCTAACTTTACTTGCTATGGTACAGTTATTTCAGTACTACCTGATCATACAGGATAAGTGCATTTTTTTTGTTGGTTATCTACCTGTGTTTACACATGAATGCGAGTGACAAAACTGCTAAACAATCTGGAAACAAGTGTTAAGAGACACTAAGGTCATCTTGACTTCATATTCGATATGATAAGATCTAATCCAGACTGTTCCACTACAGAGGGTCCTGGACCACGATGACTATTTGGATGATCTGGATGATGAGGACTTTGAGGATGAAACCCCCAAGAGAAGAGGCAAGAGCAAGTCCAAGGTGAGATCATGTCTTCTTCTGCAGTCTTTCCTCCAAAAAATCCAGAGTAGAGTATTTGGGATGAAAGTGTTCAGCATATGTGGTCTAAAAACAGGGTCACAGATTTTTTTCTCTCTATGCTACTGTTTCTTTCTGTTTTCAAACCAATTTAAGTCTCATTAACAAAAAAAGTTCATCTCAAACTTTTCTCAGACTTGTGTGACTTTTTTTCCTTTTTTTTTGTTCTCCATTCACTGATGACTTTTTATAAATGCTGACTGGTTTTGTTTCGTTTGTCTATGACATGTCGTCTTTGTCATTTGTAGGGTCGCAGTGACAGGAATGGCAAGAAGAAAAGTGAGGCTGCAGCTGCAGCGCTGGAAGAGAGGGATAAACCTTATGCCTGTGACAGTAAGTAAAAGTTTCCTTTTAACAGCTGTGTGGGTGTCTCGTGCATGTTGGCAAGAGAGGCTTTTGCTTTCCCTCCTAAGAAACAAAGACAAAAATTCTGCTATGCATGGTGTGACCTCAAAGACCCCATCTGGAACTGAGAATTTACAAGGCTTGCCGTACAGGATGATTTTTTTTTTTTTTTTTTTCTTTTGTGTTTTTGTATTTTTTGCTTTTTGTTTTTTCTGAAAAGCCACTGTATGTGTGCCCTGCTGACTTTAACTTAATGTGCTGAAGCACACCCTTGCTTTTTGCTGCTAGAGCAACAAATGCAATGTAACCCTGAGAAATGTACAAATCTATTTTTAAAAAGCTCAATGTGGTCTGTTGTAAAGCGCTGTTTTCTGGTTCCACCTTGGGCCTTTCTGGACGGTAGTTAGTTACTACTATAACACTTTTGTATGACCGTGTGTGTGTGTGTCAGTTTGTGGAAAGCGCTACAAGAACCGTCCAGGCCTGAGCTACCACTATACACACTCTCACCTGGCCGAGGAGGAGGGCGAGGACCGAGAGGAGATTGAGGCACCACCCACTCCTCGCCAGCCTGAGGAGCAGAAGAGTGAGTCACTCTCCAATGCAGAGAGAGAGACAGAGCGAGAGAGGGCGGGAGGTTTGGTTGCATGCCATGTAGCATGTGTGTGTTTGTTCAAAGGGAAATCTCGCTCTCATTTTTTTCTCCACTCTTTTCAGTTTTTGACTTTCATTCTGATTTTGGATCCTCCGTGTTTATTATATGGGATTAGACTCAATGTTGTGGCTGAAACATGATGGGATTCCTGATTTCTTTTTTCTTTTTTTCAACAAACCATCCATCTTTTTTCTTTTTTTTTTTTTTTTTTTAAATTCCAACATATCCATCGCATTGCTGTTGTTTTCTTTTGTGCACACCACACCATGTTAGCAGATGTATTTAGTGAGTGTGTATTGTCACGTGCAGTATTCAGTAGTTTGGATCATGATTCTATGCTCAGATAATAGGGTGTTGTTGGCTGACAGTGATGAGCAGGTTTGTAGAATTGCACAAGTAAACATTTTATTTTAAAAATTCCATTTAGGATATTTATAGTAGACACTGGTATTAAGTTTGCTAAAACAATACAAAGGCATTTCACACATTTTTCTGTGTTATTAAATGAAATTCAACATTTCATTTAATGTTTTGCTTCTGTTCAGCAACTAAGAAAGGCCCCAATGGACTGGCGATGCCCAACGATTACTGTGACTTCTGTTTGGGAGATTCGACTCTAAACCAGAAGACTGGTCAATCAGAGGAGCTGGTATCCTGCTCTGACTGCGGTCGCTCAGGTACAAGCTTGTTGCATCTCTTTTGTTTAAAAAACTCAGTCATACCCAGACATTCTAATTAACTACCTCCTATGCTTACGTTTGCTTTGTTGCCATCTCCTCAGGCCACCCGACATGCCTACAGTTCACACCAGTCATGATGGCTGCAGTGAAAACCTACCGCTGGCAGTGTATTGAGTGCAAATGCTGCAATGTTTGTGGAACCTCAGAGAACGACGTGAGCTCTTACTCATTATTTACGGCCATTCATTGTTACTCAGAAATTAGGTCACTGTGGCACCATGTCTGCCAAATATAGGAAATAGAGACGCAGCAGTAGTTATTTACTTCAGGTGGGGATTTGGTGTGAAAGCATGAACACTGTTGCATGAGAGCCGTAAGAATTGGCCTCCGGTTCCATTACAGCATTGGATTTCACCTCTTGAATACTGAAATATCCTTTAACAATTTTAGCATTTTTTACTCTGCTAATTGAAATCTACTCAACAACTTCTCATTTATAATGAAGAACTTAAAATTTACTTAAAATTTTCTTTCTAGTTATGAGCATTTATCCTGATGTGTTTTGGTTTCTAATCTTAGTCTGATGTGTGAACTTGATATTGTGTTTCCGCAGGACCAGCTGCTGTTCTGTGATGACTGCGATCGAGGCTACCACATGTACTGTCTAACTCCCCCCATGACCGAACCCCCAGAGGGTAAGAGAAATACATTTTTAATACTATTATCAAGTAACACAAATGGAATACTTTGTCACTTCTGTTGTGTTATTGTGCAATGATCTGATCAGACTGAAGACAACATTTCATAGCTTGTATAGTGTCTAGAGTTGTTCTGCACAACATAATACTGATGCTCTCACATTTTAAGGATTTTGAGAAGTCATAGATAATGATAAATTCATCGCAAGTAACATACCTTAAATACAAATAAAAAGTAAAATGTGTAGTTACTTTAATATGGTTTTATACTGATTTTAAAAATTACTAATATATCTGTGTGTAAAATGATGTATTATTTTATAACAGGAAAAATATTCTGAATTTGCCAAGAGTCATGTAAAAAGCAAATTCTGTTTTGATTTCCAAATTAGACCTTGTTCCATATAGAGTTGTCAGAACTGTCCAAAAACCAGTGTTGACAGCTCTACACAACAACACGTGTCTTTTAAAATACCTGTACCTACACATTGCTAAATCAATAACAGACACTCCAAGCGAATTGTGCAGTTATTATCCCTCATTTCTTACATCTGCAGATGTTTCAGTTGGTGTATTACTTGCAATCGATTGCTTTCGGGACCAACACATGTTGAGTTGAAATCAATATAAAACAGAATACATTTGCACTCCAATATAAGATGTGGTTTCTTCTCACCATCATTAGCGAATCTTTCACTCCCTTCAGTTTGACCTACTGTTCATTTTCATCCATGCAAATAGTGACTCCTGTCCATCATGCATTGTACGCAGTGTAGTGGTCCAGACCTACATGAGATCTTGTGAGACTAAAAAGTACAACAGTACTGTACAATTACACATAGACTAGCATGTTGACCTGTGGGGAACCACAGTTTCTACATGTTATTTTTTATTTATTTATTTTTGATTTAAGACAAATGTAATCAGTTTGTTAATGTAATAATTCATTAACCAATTGTCTCAGACACCAAATATTAAATAGATGCTTGTCTATTTGCAGGGAGCTGGAGCTGCCACTTGTGCCTGGCTCTGCTGAAGGATAAAGCCTCCATATACCAGCAGAACCAGAGCTCCGCCCCTGAGTGACATCACAACAGCCAGACCCACCCCACGACAACCAGACCCCACCCCACCCCCCAAATGAAACATCAGACCTCCTTTCAGTGTGGAGCTCAAGGTTCCATTCAGATGTAGCTGAGCCAGACCGCAGATCAGCTTAAGAAGTCTTCACATCTACAGCATCAGTGGGGGAACCAACCAAAACAGACCTCAGATCAGTCAACACACAGATCCAAGAGTCACTCACAGGCAGGCTGCAACGCCCCAGAGGCATGTGGCTCAACACATGTATATTGTGCGCATATACAGTATAAACACACACTCTCTACTGGACTGTTACACACACTAGATGAAGAGACGGAGAGCAAGCAGTAACCATAGCAACTGTGATGTTGCCATGGGAGCTCCCAGCAGCGAAGGGATTAGCATCACAGCTAATTATCTGTACCCCTTCACACTCAAAGATACAATGTGGACTGTTGACACCACGCAGGTTTATTTTTTACTCCCTGTACGAATGAAAAGAAACCATCACTACACATTCAGTATGGTTTTTTTTCCAAAAGCATCCCAGTGTTGAGGAATTTGATGATTATTATGATGATTAATATTACTGTTCTGGTTACTAGTGGACTTCTGTAGTGGCATTTGTCTGTGTACTTTTGTCTCATCCATTGGAGTGTTAGTCTTCTAAAAAGAATCAATCAGTGCCAAGGTAAAATCTCACACTAACATGACAACGACCCATCTCATTCCAAATAGAGGAATTTCACACATGACCTGGAAACAGTTTGAAACTATTGAGTTTGAGTACTGTTTCTTCCGCTTCTTGTCAACAATGGTTCAGGCGACATCAAAGTGTCATGTGCTGAACAAAGGTTCTGCACTGGCTCACACGGAGCCAAACCTGCTATTTGCAAAGGTGAGTACGGCAACCCAAACCACTACCCGCGTTTTTTTCATGGTAGATGGGCGGTACTTATATAGCGCTTTTCCACACTTTTATTTGTGCTCAAAGCGCTTTACAAAGCCTCACATTCACCCATTCATGCACACATGGCATACGCCATGCAAGGTGCTCCCTGCTGGGAGCAATTTAGGGTTAGGTGTCTTCCCCAAGGACGTTTTGACATGTGGACAGTCGGAGGCAGGATTTGAACCGTCGACCCTCCAGTCGACCTGCTTTACCAACTGAGCCACAGCCACCCCACATTTATTTTTTTCATATCCAATTCGCATTCGCCCGTACCCAAGTACATTAGACCCGCAATCTGACCCGACTTGACCCGTGATTAAACACACTGTCTACACAATAACACTTTTAAGGGCTGTATTTTTGGCTAAAACACACGCCATCAATAAATCTCTTATATGTGCTGCTCAATGACTTCTGTGGCCGGGTGTAAACAGGTGAAACTCACTTCACAATTAAACAAACCAGCTGTGGATCAACCATGGTGAAATTAGATGATCATTGTTATTAAATGTCCTGACAATTATTTTCATCCATGAATCTTTTATTTTTTACACATCCTTGCCCGATACTCGCCTGCATTTTGTTTAATTTTACCAGTGCCTGTATCTGCGAAGTGTTTTTTTTTTATTTTTACCCATCCTCGCATGTTTTTGTGCGTTACCCGTTGGGTATCCGGTGCGGGACTCTGGTGTTTTCCCTACTTTTAACTTCTTGATTCCCTTCACAATACCACTGATGTTTCCCTGGTAATTGTCCCAGAAATGCCAGCTACACATGAACATACTTCCTGATTGGATTCTGGAGTTCGGCCCCTCATGTCAATGAAATGTGATAACCAATTTCTTCTTCTCAACCAAATCTGAAGGAAAACCCTCAAAACTTAAATATGGTTGCCTTTGTTTATTTGATGTACATTGGGGCACACAGCAGTGACCCTTTGATGTCACCTCAGCCATTGTTGACAAGTAAACCAGAAGAAGCACTACCCAAAATTCAATAGTTTCACACTGTTTCTGGGTCATGTGTGAAATTCCCTTATTAACAGGACTAACATGGTCGAGCCAGTCTCATCTGCCAACAACTGGCTTTGACATGTTGGGTAGTTAGCACAAACTCAGAATCTTTGGCCTTCATGTTACGGTTGCACTGAAACCAGCTGTTCGCAGCTGACGCTGGTCCTTAGTAGGTCACTCCAACCAGACACTACACAAAGGAGCAGATACTGTAGTTTGAATACACGAGATTACTATGTTTAGTACGTTGCCACTCCTTAAAATTCATTTTGCACCAGAAAAAAAACATTGTCTTAATTTAAAAAATCTGACTTGAGTTACTTCTGTCACAGACATCGTTTTTATATTCTCAGAAAATGAAAACTAGTAATCATAAAGACGTATCCTTTTCTCAAAGATGATTTTGTGCTAGCTTTTTAGAAACATTCTGGCAAAGAATTCATCAGCAAGTGATTTTTAATGGCCGCTGTCAAACTGATGACACAATCCATTACCAACTGTAGCTGCTTTTATCATTTGTCACACAGAAGCAGATTTGCATGCAGATTGCACCTGTATGAATGCACTCACATTTCACTAGTGTTTTGTTGTCAGTTTTTTTTTTTACATTTTGTATTACCTGATGTTCCATTGGTATTGGGAGTTTTTCTAGTAGAATTTTGTAAAGTCTATGGTATAGCAAACACTTCAAGTATAGCTCCTAATGCATTCTATGTACTGTATCGACATTTTCTATTTTTGTTATGACTGTGACATGTTTGAATTTTATTTGATTATTCTTATATGTCAGACCTCCATTATGAGTACTTGTAAAATGATGTACTTTGTTGTACTATTTTTATTTTTACATTTCTTTGGTATTAAAGCTGATTTAGCCTGACTGAAATAAATCACTTTGCATTTGAATTCAGTTTCTGTGGTTCTGTATTATTTAGCTCATCATCAAAGCTCCAACTTAGAAGTGGAAAGTCCTGCACCTAAATATATATTTGAGACTTGTGTACTTGAGTATTTTTTTATACAGCATCATACTTCTAAACATCTCAGAAGCTTCTTCCTCTACCAAATGTCCTGATTTTAACTGGAGGATGTTTTTCTCTAAAGGTTAAGTTTCTCCACTTTTTTAGGGTAAATCCATTTTTGAAAGCCTTCTTGGATTACTGGAAAATATATTGTGAAGAAAAAAGAAAACAAAACCTTTTTATATAACTGTTATATACCATTTTGACCATTTTACTACAGTGACCTTTTACTTTTTGGATTATTTTTCTGAGAATACATACAAAAGGTTTTAGACATTTTACTTGGAGTATTTACTGACGTATCTGAAGACCTCCCGATGCAAAAGATGAGTTAAAAAAAAGATTTGCTCCTTATGATTGAAATGACTAATCTCTCATTTCTATATAACAAAAGTGAAAAAATAGTTCAGAATACCATAGCTGTAACTGATAATGTGCAGATGTTTGGTTTTCTGTTGTATTGTTCTGTGGAACTGTCCCAGGTGCTGAAGTTCAGCAGGTATCAGCCTCACAACAGCAGCAAAGACAAGACCTGTTGGACCAGGGTGTCCACAGGTGGCAGATACTGAAGTTTAAGATCATTTTTAACCAAATTCAACACTGATTTTTGGATAAATCATGAATGTGCTTATGTTACCCTAACAGTATTTAATGTATTTGGATAATTATGTATAAAGTTTTAGTTTAACCCACAAAGACCCAGTGCTACATTTGTGGCACTTCCCAAATAAATTTTTCTCTGTTTAACCTTTAAGTAATTTATTACTATTTACTATATTATTGTGTGCATTTGGCATTTTTTCAGTGGCAACCAGGTATTTTCCTATATATAATTAACTGATCATGTACGTGTTCTGATTAAAGTTGAGAATTACTGTATCAGAAACAGAGAAAACTGAAGAAAAAGTTACTTTATCAGCAAAGATATCAATAACTGAACATAAACCAAGCATTTCCATCCACTGTCATTGATCCAACTCCATGGGTTTTACTGGTTAATCAATGTTGTAGAAGATGACGGTGTTTTCACGTTAACTACGTGGCCTCTGATCATCCAAATGGGTCATATCTGATGACCATGAAAAGAATACAAACTGCATTTTACATTAATTATTTACATGTATTGATAGGATTAGTTGATTGACAGTTATTAAACAGTTTAGATCAGTCCATGTTTTTGGTCGCTAGTAGCTGTTTGGGTCTTTATGGGTTAAAACCAGGTAAGTGTCACCTTTGAGCCTTAACAGATTTCACAAATTGTTTGTTATTTGACATCATGGACTAGGACTTTTTTGGATAGTGCTGTATACCACTTATTCTAATCATGTAAAGGACATGCCGATACCTTAACTTGTACTGTAGTCAACTGTGTCCAAACATCTGCAACTATTATTACTTTAAATATTCATCCTGTTGTACATAATATGAGCATATTTTCTGTAAACACTGTGTATGCACACCTGTCATCTATTATGTCTCTTATTTGTTATACTAGGCTATTTAAATAAAACTAAACTGAATTACCTCATTTAGTTTATTTGCAAGGGGGCGGAAAAATATCAAACATGAAGAAGTGTAACAACAATGTGACCTACTGTATTTCTCTTAAAAAAAAGAAAATCCGCCCTCACAGAACACAGCGTTTTATTGCACTCAACAGCATACACCTGAGGACTCGCTCCAAACACAGACACCCGAAAACACCTTACAGCACACAGTCAACTTATTTCAGCACAAAACCCACAAAACCTCTGTGCTGAGAAGCTTTTAGGAAAGAAGGGGCCTACGTTATGTACAAGGCCAAGACAACAGTGGCTTAGTGCAATTACCTGGTGCGTGTGAATCAGCCATGCTATGCCATTAACAACACACAAAGGCGTGACATTAAAAAGATACATAAAATAACTGCACAGATTGAGAAGCTACTACAGTATATAAACATACATCATCTGGTCATTGAGGTTATTTGTGGCAGTCAGAATGTAATAATAAGTAAACTAATACACTTTGGGGTTTCTTAATGCTGTAGTTAGAATACAAATTTAATACTCTATAAATTTGTTGTGAGATATAGTGCATTTTCATTTGGGTTGGGTTTCGCAAAATTCAGGCTGCAGGTGCTTCGTATAAAACTATGTAAAATACTCATTTATCAAAGGGACACAAGGTTACTTTCAGGCAGCCAGTGTTGTAATAACGCTGCTCAAACATGTACAGCCACGTACAGTGAAATGAAATGCTAATTCATCTTTCCGTACGCTTGATAAATAATGGCAGCAGTGAAGGTGGAAGTACTGAACCAGTTCTGTTAGTCCATGTGTTGGAGTAAATATGTGTGCGTCCATTTGTATGTAGGTGTTCGTGTATGTTTTCTACAGCCTTTCAAAGCCAATGGAACAGAGGAGGAAGATGGCGTAGAGCAGCATCAGACAGAGTCCCAGCCGGCGGTCCAACTTCCAGCGGTTCAGATGGACACACAGGACCTGGACGGGGATTAACACACACAAAGAGAGAAAGGATCTGGTTTCACTGCAGCTGAAATCTAATAAAAAAACAAGCTTCACTTCCTTGTATCTCGAGTGTGAGTTCCAAGAAAAAATAGCCAAAGAGATAACAAAAAAAAAAGCAGGAGGCAAGACATCAGTGAAAGCAAGAATTAATCAGGATTAATGCTGGATCTGGATGGATAGATTTTAATATGCAAACATTTGCTTTTAGAAATTATACAACAAGAAGGTAATCATGTATAAGTTAACACTAGATCAGAGGTGTCAAACATATAGCCCGTGGACCAAAACCTGCTCTCAAAGGGGTTCAATCTGGCCCATGGAATGAATTTGCAAAGTGAAAAAACTTTAAGTTAAATGCTATATTTCTCAGTTCGAGATGCCTTTTACTAAATGTTGTGTGCCTTTGTACATCTACTGTGATTGGTAAGTTGTAATGCACATGTGTAAATGAAAAGCTGAAGTATAATATTGTCAGAATTGCATTTGTTTTTCTAAACAAATTTCTGGTCGTTCATGGAAGTGCAGGTTATTCACAATTTTTTAAAGGATAGTTTGTAAATGTAAACATTTTCCTTAATGTAATTTGACTTTTTTTGCACTAAAACAAAGAGAAAAAAAAGAAGTTGTCATTATTTATAAGTTATTATGCTATTATGTTACTAGCCCACTTGAGATCAAATTGGACTAATATGAGTTTGACATCCATGCACCACTAGTAGTGATCTTTGTCAAGATGGGAGGGTCAACTCCATCTGAGCAGCTTCTTCTCATCTACCCCCCCGAAGCTCAATTGTGGACTCAGAAATCAATCTCTACGTGCCATTTTGAAGACTGTCTCCATTTTCTAAAATCCACATCCAAGGACTGAGGAGGCTGAGGAGATGTGACACACGTCTGGATTTAACTAATCAGGATTTAAGAAATTAATGTTTTCCTCAATTTTAAGCTACATTAGTAATTCTGAATGATCAAACGTGCGTATTAAATAAATGTATGACACCCTCACATTCTATTACCCGAACACACATCTGTCCATGGTGTTCCACGCATCATAGTTAACCATCTATTTAAAAAGTTACAAGGTGAAGCTTTTTCCACTCGCATCTCTGGTGGGAGGAACAAGTAGTTGAAGTATGGAGTCGAGGCGAGGATCTGAGGAGCTCCAACTTAAGACGAGACATGGTGTCTAGTCTTCACTACTCTGAATTTTGGGTTATTAGCATTACTGCGGATAGGCTAGAGGTCTGGATAAAGTCTGTTTTTACTGATTCTTAAGAGTCTTAAACAGAAATATTCAGTTCATTCACTTAAACCTGCAGAGGTTTGTGCAAAACATTTTGATGACATCACAAAGCTCTGATGTTGGACTTAAATATTCAGAATGCCTTTGTCTGCGATGCCCATGAGTGACTGTTTGACCATGTGGTGGATGTGTGTCCCAGTGGGCATGTCAGACACATCCCAGCTTATGTATCTTCTTGTTATGGACATTGGTGAAACTATAATGCTCATTTTGCCAAGTTACCTTGTTCTACAGGGTGGATCAGAAAAAAGTAGACTCAGAAAAAAGAATATAAAACCAAACTGTGGAGACATTTTGAAAATCTGGTCATATGTGTTTATTAACCATGTAATTCCATGTAATTGAAGTGTAAGGGTTAATATGAGATCTGTCGCCATGGATGACACGTTCCATTGGTTTTTAACTTGCATACATAAAACAGGAAAAAAAAATTAACGTATTAATCCCCTGCCATCGATACAAAGATTTCACACAAACTGAAAATTAACTGAAATCTGCTCAGTGAGTCAAGATTTGAGTTTTACACTTCAGGATTTGAATTGAAGGCATACTCTTTTGTTAGTCGAAGGATTTCAGCACGTTTAGTCTTCCACAAGGGCCTGTTTCTTGCCATGCATATTTGTGCCCTCCTCAACATATCTGTGACGGCACGCCTAATCATGCCCCTGTTCTGCCTCAGGAGTTCCACTTCGGCTGTGATGATGCAATGAATTACGTAAGCTGACTGAAATGTTTCAAATTTCAGATGGTCAGCTCAAAACAAGCTTAAAGAATCCTCACTAACAGCATTAACCCCTTGTGTTTGGCATGATAGATAAAACATTAACGTGACGTCATTAACGTGAAATCTTTGTATTGATGGTAGGGGGTGAACATGTCATTATTTTCCTTCTGTTTTATGTATGCAAGTAAAAGACCAATGGGATTTGTCATCCATAGCAACAGATCTCATATTAACCCTTACACTTCCATGCGTAAAATACTTTTATTTTGCACAATTCAAATTAGTGCTGTTCACTGAAGCATGAAAACTGACCCAGGACACTGGCGTCAGTCAGGGGAGAATTACATGGTCAATAAACACATATGACCAGATTTTCAAAATGTCTTCACATTTTGGTTTTATGTTGTTTTTTCTGAGCCTGCTTTTTTCTGATACACCCTGTATTTTCTGTTCTATTATCTTTAGCATTCACTTAATCATAGTATGTGTTAATTAAATGCATGTCGGTTTGACAACGCAACTGACACTTCAAGTGAATTAATAGCAGTACTGTGTTACTTTCCACTGCATTGTTAATGATTTCTCATAAGACCACCCCTCAGCACAGCCCTAAAAATGGAATTCTGGTTAGCCTGGATCAGAATAAGTGAATAATGAACACCAGAGCTCAGTTAAGGTGGAAGGAGATGAAATACTCACAGTAAGTGTGACTGAGGCCAACAGCAGAATCACAGAGTACACCAGGCCTTTGCTGTTGATTGTCACCTGAAAACAGAGCAGTAACAGGTTATTTCACATCATAACAAGCCTTGTGTCAGTTTGTACATCATGTGCAGTCATTTGTTTTACTTGTTAAATCAGTGAATTACTGTATGGCTTGTTTCATTGACAATATTGTGTTTTAAAATGTTTTACTCTGAAGGACTGAACAACACTGACACATTTCTTGTTTTTGTTACTGGTTTAAAAGGCAAATGTTCCCACGTCTGAACATGTACATCTGCAACAGTTTTCAGTCACTGGACCGAGTCTTATATGATGAATCATCAGGTTATCAGCGTACCACTGATCCATAGCTGACTATGAGAGTCCTCAGTGCCCAGGGGAAGCCCAGACCCAGCAGCACATCGAAGATGTTACTGCCGATGGAGTTGGACACAGCCATGTCCCCCATACCTACAGCAAACACACAAAGACAAAAAAGTCGTGGATTTAAAACCTGAAGTTGTACACCTTCACCAAAGACTGAGCTGTAGTTTACATCAGTGTCTGTCCAGACTCAAATATGTGATGAAGACCTAACTTAACCCATAATCCAAGGCAAGTCTCAACCCTTAATCTCAGTGATTTACATTGTGGTGTCTTAATGTGCCAGTACTCTTGAGTGTGTCACTGGGTTTCCCTTCCTATAACACAGGAAAAACATGGGCACAGACACACACAGACCTTGTCGGGCGACAATGAGGCTGGCCATGCAATCCGGGACACTGGTACCCGCTGCCAGGAAGGTGATGCCCATGATGACCTCTGGGATTCCAAGTGTGTGGCTGATTATGGTCACCTAAACAGAAAACAGATCTAGTTTGCAGGTGCATGTGTATTTATTTGTCTTTGTCTTTATGAATGTGAGTTTAAGGAGAGTGTTTCGTACCATCCAGACCATGAGGTAGGAGAAGAGGGCTATCCAGAGTGTGGAGGACAGGAAGGTGAGCAGGTACCAGCGCTCCCACCGAGGCATGTTACAGTCAGGGATGCTGCAGTAAAGCAGGACACTCAACGGCCAGGAGAGCAGCCACTTGACACGCACACACCAGCCATCTGACAGCATCACACTCATGGTTAATGTTTGACTTAGAACACAGCTGCTGAAAACAACCCACCAATAATGAATGCATTCACTGAAAACACAACTCAATGCTTGAGCATTTTCTTGGTCATGACATATCTTGTTTTATTTGATCTGAAACAACTAAATTACTAAATGTATACCAGTATTTTTTTCTCCTTTGGCCCCATAAATCCTGTCCACTTCAAAATGCATTAAAACTTGTGCAGTACTGTCAAGAACATGAAAACCCAACAGGCAGCAATTTAACCAAGTAAAGCTATTTTAATGTAACACACTATGGCTAAGACATTAGTTTTCCCTGTGCACAGTTACTCCACAAACAACAATTTCTAAATATCTTCACCCTGTAACATAAGTAAACTTTTTGCATGAATGAGTTTAGGAAACACTCATCAATATGTTGACTAGACCTAACACAAGCCTGTGCCTGTATGTTTGTAAGTTCACACATTCACCTTGTGAAGACTCACAGCTTTTTAATTTACAGTATAATCGCAATTAGTCATTTCCCACATGAACAGTGTTGGGTTGGGTGTATAGTGGTCAGTGCTATCCGTGTGTTTGTTTGTGATTATTTTTACTCCATAAGTCCATAATAGATAAAGTTAAGATGATGAAACTCTACAGTAATGTTGACCATGACCCACCCTGGTTATCCATAAATTTTAGAGACAAAAGGTCAAAGTTCAAGTAAATCTCTATACAGTATATGCAGTCATAGTGATTCAGAGTCACTAACTGAAGTTATATTGTTTTAATATAAATGTATACTATACGCCATATTTTAGAGAATAGTATACTATCTAATGAGTTAGATACTACAAACAGGTGCCAGGTGTGGGTCTGCAATTCTTTTTGAATGCAGTCTTGCTCACAGTTACAATAAACAAAGGTCAACCAATGCAATCATTTAATCACAAAAGGTTATAACTCAAAGGTCTGGTGTTTTACATTATAGAAAAATTCACATTTCAAAATGATCAGTAATCTTTGTATTTTCTTTGATAACCAAGCTGGTAGACATAAATGACACTCACAATATTGTTCATATTAATTGCAATATGGCTTTTTCATTAATCTATGCAGCTCTAATTTACAATATGAAACTAAAACTCACTCGCTTAAATGTAAAGACAAATTGTGTTTTATTGCATCTGTGCATGTGTGTCTTTGTTTGCTCACCTGGAAAACTGAAGGGTTTAAAAGCAGCATTCTCCTCCTCCCCGTCTTCCTGTTCTTCCTCTTCCTCCTCTTCCTCTTTAGGCTGTGCTCCCCCTCTTGTCTCTCCTCCAGTCTCTTTACCCCTCTCCCTCTCTCCCTCCAGTGTTTGTCTGTCTCCCTCGCCCACTGTCCCATTCTCTCTCCCCCATGTCCCGCTGGCGCCCTCATCCCCAGCGGCGCCCCCTTCCTCCGGACCGCCCCGAGCCCGGATCAACCTCTGCCTCTGTGGGAGTGGAACAGGACACAGAAAAGAAGATAAAATGACATGACGAATGCCGCAGCAAGTTTGTGGAAATGACTTGATTTTGGAGTTGACTGCAGATAACAATATGAGAACTGGCAGAGGGAGTGATTAGGGCAGCCGGGCGTGTCCTCACATTCACCAGAGGGGATTTGGAAAGTGTTGATCAGGGGCATGGCAGAGAGCGGGGCAGCATTGGCAGTCACACTTTAATTTGGCAATAGAAATGGGAAGCACACAAGCAGGAGAGCTGAGAGAGTGAGGAAGCAGATTCGAGGATTGAGTGCTTGTCCCCTGTTGTGTCCGGGATAATGTGATGCATTGGGCAGCAGAATGTGTGTGTGAAGGGGATTATTAGATTTAGTCACAATGAAGAGATGTTACCTGGTTTGACAGTGTCCATCCATCCATCCATCCATCCCTCCATCTACCTATCTACCTATCTATCTATCTATCTGTTTCTGCTTTCTTAGATGGATTTGCTCAGAAACTGATGCTAGAAAAACTACATCAATAAATCATGGACAACTTTAATAAATCAATAGGGGAGCTAAAATGATAATTACTATGAACAAATGAAGATATTGGACAATGGATCAATACTGCAATATCAATACCTCCAAGTTGTGAGCTTTCTCTTCTCTAATTGATTCTCATTTTAAAACATTGATATTTAAAGTCAGTGATTTGGACTCGGTATTTTATCATCAGCACCAGGGTCGAGTCTAAACAAAACAGGAACTTCTTTTCCCTCTTCCTGTTGCAGTATTATGTAAACCACAGCTTTATAAATATGTGAGTCATTTAGGACATTGTTGACACTGATAATGTCTGACTGTGAAAGTAGTCATGTGTGGAAATGTCAGAACAGCAGTGATGCTGTAAGTGATGTGTGTAGGAGGACTGTGAGGTACTGTGGAAACACCACAAACCTTATTAAGAATCTGAGACTCACAATACAGAATAAGATGAGGATGTGAAGAGGAGGCGAGAGGTGCTGCTGAGTGAAGACAGACTTCAATCAGTACATATTTGGCAGCAACAGGAAACAATGTTCAGATAAAGACAGAACGTGTCGCCAACTACAGGAAAGTGATTCACATCTGTTGAGGTTTTAGTTTGTGTGTTGATTTTGACAAAAGGAGTCCCCAACATTCTTAACCCATTAAGACCCAACCATCCACTGATGACCAAAATCATCTACTGATGTAAATATTTAATACATGTTGACCCAGTAATCATACCAATACATGTAAATAATTGATGTAAAATGCAGTTTGTTGTCTTTTCATGGTCATCAGAGGCTCTGTAGTTACCGTGGACACACCGTCATCTTCTACAACATTGATTCACCAGTAAAACCCATATAGTTGGATCAATGACAGTGGATGGAAATGTTTGGTTTATGTTCAGTTAATGATAGATTTTACTAAAAAAAAGTGATGTTTTCTTCAGTTTTCTCTGTTTCTGATATAATAAACACCAACTTTAGCTTTTATGAACATCTACATGATCAGTGATTTAAATATGGGAAAATACATGAATTTTGATTAAAAAACACAAAATACAGAGGATAATATCATAATGCATGGTGATAAATCACTTAAAAAAAACATTAAATCTAGAGGAAAATTCATCTGGGAGCTGGCAAAAGTAGTACTGGGTCTTTATGGGTTAAAAATACAGAATTCTGTTCTATCTAAAGTAACATATACAAATATGCCAGTGCAATAAATGCATATAGCTGTGTATGAAATAATGAAATAAATAAATAAATAAATAAATGCCAACATAAACAGCTATATAAAGCAGTGGCTGCCACTTTTGTGCTTACCTTTAAGAAAGACTATTCCAATTATTTTCATTTTTGAGATGTTAAAATAGCTGTTCAGGGATGATAATAAAGATGTGGTTCCAGTGGAGAATCAGTTTCCTAAGGGCTGTACACTGATAACTGTAAGGTTAATTATCAGTTCATTTTACTGATGCTGGTATATGTTTTGTGTATGTCTGGTGTGCAATGTTTTAAGACTGATGCATATTTGATACTTGAAACTTATATGAAATGAGCAGACACAGGTCACAGCTTCATTTCACAAATAAGGATGACATCAAGTGCAAGTGTAATGGCTGTAAAATGATAATTGCAAGTATGTGCTGAAACACCAAAAACTTGCTGAAAAATCTGTCAATTTAATATTTTTTCATGTGTAGCCAACACAGAATATTGTTAAGAATCAATAAAAGAATACTAACAAATCAGACTGATAGCTGTGGTCAAGCAATGGCATAGGAAAGAAAAGGATCATATCAGTTATGTATTGGATCATAAAGACACACGAATAACCTCCAAACTAAGGTGAACTCTATCTGTTGTCTTCAGATTCCGCTTTTGCTTCGTAACACAAAATGTGTTGACGTATTTCTTTCAGCACAGAGTTATTGGTGTCTTAGTAATGCAAACATATCACCTTTACAGTCCTGCAAAATGAGAAAAAACGCAACACGCTTAAATTGTCTACAACCTGGTTTTAACTCCACCACAGGGCGCATCGTGTGACACATTAAAAGTGAAATATTCATGTCAACGAGTTGGCAGCTGCGCTTTAAATACCCACCGACCTATCCAAAAAAAGCCTGATGGGAGCTTGACGTAAAGTAAAGGGTGTGAGGGCGTGCAGTGTACCTCGCTGATGACCATGCGTCCTGCCATGCGCAGGCGGGTGAAGGGGGGGAAATGCGGGGTGATGAGAAGGCGGAGGCTTGCCTCTGAGAAGGAGAGCTGGTGGGGATGCAGGTTCAGAAGTTCATCCACCATCACCACCCCTGAGTCCTGACCGGCCACCACACACGAGTCTGAAGAGGGACAGGGATAATTCAACGTCAGAATCAGAATTGCTTTTATTGGCCAAGTATCTTCAAAAGAATACAAGGAATTTTACTCCATTTTTTAAAAACTATGCTCTCTCTGTACAACATTGTAAACAAGCACTGAAAAAACACAACTGAAACAGATATAAAAACAGACATAAAACATGCATTCAAGGCAGAGTGTGAGTAATAAAGCACACAAACAAAACCAGAAAATAGGACGGAGAGAAAAAAAGTCCCTGTCCATCACAGTGGACTAGTTCTAATTCAGCTCGTCGTGAATCCACAAGGAGCAGAAATGAGTTTGACTGGCAGCTTAAACTGTGCCACTAGGTCTGTTGAATGCAGCTCTGAGACTGACAGAACTTTCAGATTTATTTTTACAGCATCCACAAGCAAACACAAGCTTTTGTACCTGGCTTCAGCGGCACCATGTCGTTGTCACAGTCTCCGATGTTTCCAACAGCAGTCGTCCGTCGCAGGCTGCTCAGGCACGGCTGACCTCCCATGGTGCAATGTGTCTCCACCAGGTTGCACAGAGATCTATTGAACCTGCACAACAGACATCACACACACAGATACTGCATCTGTCACGGCCATATGATGCTATGCAAAGCACAGACGAAGAGTAAAAAGACTCACTTCATGATGATTATATAGATTCCATACATAGAGATCAGGATGATCGTCTCCCACCTGAGACGTGTACAAACACATTCATGAATACCACTTTTAACACGTCAACTCAAACAATTATTAGTTAAGTATAAAGCTTTTCATCATGTCTTACCACAAAACCTTTTCATCATAGATCACCTGCAAATAAAACCAAAATCAACTTTACGTTTAAAAACAGATTTTTCTACTTGTAAACATATTAGTGTTCTGTAGAATGATTAAAAATCTGCATCATGATATTTAAGATTCTAGTGGTTTTGCTGTGAATCCCCTTCTTTTATATAAATATATATTTTAACATGACTGGGCCTTTACACACTGTAGGTTTTTGGGGTTCCTACAGGTTTCTACAAATTAAATTTAAGTTTCTTGAGACCTTTTAAGACTACTTAGAACAAAATTGAATGCCCATTTCATGATCATACAAAAACTAACGGCTGCACATGTTGGGCTGAATGTTCTGTGATAATTTCTCACCGGGGGCTGCGGTTAGTGATAACTGGTTCCTAATTTCAGTATAAATTGTTGGTTTGAAATGGGCGGGACTGAGTCGACTAACGATACTTTCTTTGCAGCTTGGACATTTAACAGACACATTTAAACACAATACAGCCAACAAGTTTATGGCAACATAATGTAGGACCTACCATATCAAATTTAAAGACCTTTTAAAGACTTTTTAAAGGTATTAAATGCAGATTTGTAAATTCAAGACTTTTAAGACCCCCAGGAACCCTGGGTTTTGTGTCAGTTCTAATGTGAGGACTATAAAGAACATAAAACATTTCAATTTGATCATGTATATAATGAAGGCTTTGATACAGATTTCTTGGTCTGTCCATATGATGCAATATATGGAGAAATCAGCACGGATGACACAGTTGCAAAAAAAATCATTAGAGCTTCTTGTGCTGACCACTATTATGTCATTTCCTGTGTATTGCTATTTTTGCTAATTAAAACAGTAATACATTTACAGTAAAATATTTAAGTTAAATTAAAACAGATCACACTGCTTTTGTGTACTGATGCAACTTTAATAGCTCCAACAACTGCAATTTTATTCTTTGTCATTTATTAATGGAGGATATCTCACCAAGATAAGCACCACTATAGACAGGATATAGAAGACAGCGTCACGAAACAACGGCCACCAGCTCAGAGAGATAGGCTGAAAGAGTGGATCCATTAGTCAATTCACAACAGATTCAATCATCTTAGTGTTGCAAACATCACTTTAAAAGGCCCACATATGTATTCAATTTAATTTTATTTGTAGAGCTCTATATCATGACAAGGTTGCCTTACAGGGCTTTACAGAATTAGTTGAATATGAAAATAAACAACAGTCAAATAAACAGTAGATGAAGGAAATGGATTAATGTCCTGGATATATAATGAAGTACTTTTTGTTTTGGTCAGCTTAAATACAGAAAAGGTGAAGTGATGTGGTTCCAGTGTTCATACCTGTCCGGCGAAGATACCACAGATGCCGATGATGACCAGGATGTTAAAAACAGCTGATCCCACGATTGTTCCCACACCCACATCCCCCTTTGTAATAAATACCCCTGAAGACACAAAATGAGAAGAAAGGGCCATATATCATCTGAAAAAATGTAATAAAAAAAAAGTGACAATTCAGGAAATGAAGGATGATATCACATTCCAATAAATATAAAGCTATAGATAATATTTCTCCTCTCTGAATGGAAATATTACATCTTCCGTTAATAAACACAGAGGCTTGGTGGATGACTGATACACTACAGACACCCTTTTTCTTTTGAGAATACACTTCATACTTTGTTATATAAAAGGATGTTTTTTTTCCGTCTCACAAATTAAAATGCTTCAATGTGAGACTTCTTTGTGGGCTCTGTTTTCTATTTTCTCTATTTTTAAAGGTGTGTGTTTTTAAATATCATTCACTATTGATCCTGCGGATTACGATTTTGTTCATCATCATACCAATGTTGAATGACAATAAAGAATCTTGATTCTTTGCTACTTTATACTGTATGTTTTCATCTACAGGGTTTCTGCAGATTTCATCAAGTTAAAAAAGGATGAAGGTTATGAATGAAAATCATCCCAGACTTACTTGCAAAGTACATTAATTAATTTAGTACCCCACCCTCTGAAGGGGAGGCAAGGGGTATTGTTTTTGGTACGGTTTGTTTGTTTATTTATTTATTTTGTAACACTCTAGCAGCAAAACTATTGGTTAAATTCATGCCAAATTTAGGTTATAGGTTGCCAGTGACCCAGAATAGATGTCATTACATTTTGGGAAAAACAGACCAAAGTTTCAATTTTTTATGAATTTTTAAAAATCTTCCCATTTACCTGAAATGGGCAAAATATGTGCAAGGGACTGGGTTTGTTGTGCCTGGCACTACTTGTATTTGACATGATTTTTAACCTCATCTTATAGAAATGGCTTTTTATGTATTGAGAAGAAAGGAAACACACACTTTAACCGACATAACACAAAATAACACAAAAGCTGGGTTATGACAAACCTGCACACTTTGCAAATTTTTCCCAAAAACATATTTCAGAGTGACACCAAAGTTAATTCAATTTTATAGAAGTAATGTTAGTTACATAATCCGATTGATTTTTAAGACCTGTTATTCTAAACTTTTGATTCACATTCATATTAAGACTTATTACAGAGTCACAGAAACGTCGTATCTGAATCTACATTTGCAAGAAATTGACTGATGTTATAAAAAACATATAAAACAATGTGTTCCATGGCATGTGTCAGTAAGTTGGCAAAGCATCTGAAAAATGATAATTGTCTTTGCTCATGTCTACTTACCAATGGAAATTGTCCAATCAGTGCCTCTGCCTACATACACTTGACTTTAGTTAGCGCTAGTCAAGTGATACATATGATTGGAGTAATCACAGGTAAGTGGAGCGCTGACGGAGCAATCATTGTGCTAATCTATGAGGTTAAGTAACTGATTGGACAAGTGTCATACTGACCAATCAAAGAGGTGAAGAGCTCGGGAGCAGAGCTACCGGCTGCCATGAAGGTTGCCCCGGCAACATCCTGACTGAGCTGAAGATTCTAGAGACAGAGGAAGAAGAGCCAAACTGATGATACAGTATCTATAGTCTTTTTAACCCATAAAGACCCAAACATCCACCACCAACCATAACCATCTACTGCTGATCCACTAATCCTATCAATATATGGATATAATTAAGGTAAAATACAGTTTGTCATCTTTTCATGGTCATCAGATATGACCCATTTGGAGATTCAGGGGCTCCGTAGTAAACGTGGAAACGCTGTCATCTTCTGCAAGATTGATTCATCAGTACAACACACGTAGTTTGACAAATGACAGTGGTTGTAGATGCTTCTTTTTATGTTCAATTAATAATTTATTTTGTTGAATAAGTCTCTTTTTCCAATTTTTTTCTGTTTTGATTAGGGCTGTCAAAATGAATGTGTTAACACAGATTAATCCATCATGATGATTAATCTGATTAAAAATTTTAACACAATTAACCCATCTGCAGCGCAGAATGACTCTGAACATCTCTGCCAACACATCTGGGGCAGTTTGTCCAGTAGAGTTACCATCATGCATGCAAAAATGGGCAGTTGATCTGACAGTGACAGGCAGCAGAACCAAACTGTCGAAACTGTTGAAGGTGTTCAATAAACACGTTAAGTGCATATATATTCCCTTCTTTTGAGTCTGCTCATGCAAAGAGAAATGTGATTAATATAGACTAAAAATGAATGATATTTAATTGTGATTAATCAAAATTAATCCACAGCAACCCTGTGATTAATCTGATTAAGAATTTTAATCATTTGACAGCAGTTTTGACATAATAATCTTAGAATTTACTCTGAGCTTTTATGAACATCTACATGAATATAGCTGATTTTAACTGAAAAATGCCAAATGCAGAAGATAATATTATAATAAATGGTGATAAATCACTTGGGAGAGACAAAAAAAATAATTTGGAAGTCTGACAAAACTAGTTGAGGGTCCTTAAGGGTTAATGTCAGATCATCTTAAAAAAGCAGAAGTTAATTAACTTATCACACCAACAAGAGTCAAACAAGATTGTATTCTTCTTCTTCTCCAGCACTGTGGACCTCAAACATTGTCCAGAAAAATCTTTAGTAGTAGTTTGAACTACTTTAGTTTAGTAGTTTAGTATAAAGTCATCAGCTGAAAACAGTCTTAAAAAAATCTGTTAACTCCTGTGTGAGTTCATACCTCTGATACTCTTTCCAGTGATGGCACAAAGTAAACATCACACACGATGGCCAGTGCGTGAAACATATAAATAGCCTGTGAAATGCAGAAGACACAGACATTATTGGTTGTGTAATTGCGTCTGTTTTTAATGTAATAAAAGAATCCTTTCTCATTTCAAAGAGCTGAGCAGTGAGCAGAGCTGATACTCACACAGAGGACATGAAGGAGTACAGCTCCATGTCTCCTCTGCTCCAAAGTGAAGATGTCTTCAGGAAACTCATTAACAGCTGGGAAAGAGATAAGAGACAGAGACAGTGTGACTCAGTGATGGATGAAAAAGGAGGTTTAAATATTTACAACAGCCAGGAGACCTTTCATTGAGCTTAAACAATTAATCAACATTTTTTTTCCTAGTTGACCGTTTTTACTTAAAATACCCAAAGCTCTCTTCCTCCTCCTGAATTTTAAGAATAAGATTTTTTTCATCTGCGGCATCTGACTATGAGTAGATGGGCATATTTGTGATATTTCACAGATACAAATAATTAACCGATAAAGTTTAATTAATATATGAAAAACACAAGCAGAAGCCTTTAGTGTTTTGCATGTGCACACACTCTGATGAACTGGTCACAAAGTTGAAAATGAGACTGTTATTCTGACAAGCTGACATTTTTACAGATATGTGCTTCTCGAAATACACCAATACACGATGCACTGTGGGTTAATCTACTCAATAGTTTACAAAGAAGTTAATCTACAGCAACATGTGACATACACATTAATGAAGCAGTGAAATGAGCCCAAAAATGTCACATATGGGTTCGATCAAGCAGTAATGTGGACACATTTGGTGTTCAACAGTCTCTGTCATGTAAGCAGAGTAACTTATATGCATGTATTATATGTATTTGAGTAGGTATTTATAAGCACTTTATGTAACATCATGTATAACAAAATTTGGGGAGAAAAAATTTTTAAGTGAAAAATGTCAAATTACTGCTCGGTAACACGTGGACTTGAAACAGACATCAATTTTTTAAGCTTTAAGCAAACATTCAAAACATGCGGCTCTCGACAGAAATTGATATCAAGTAGGACAAAAACTTTTAGATATTATGTTCAACTATGCTGAAAATACATTTTGGAGTAAAATATTGAAAAGTCTCTGTTTTATTGACATGAGAATGCGGTAACACGTGGACAGGCTGCCATAGTAACACATGGATGACTCTTTACCATTGTATGCATCACCCAAAATGTTGAATTATTTTGTTAAACAACACAGTGTTATTTACAACTTGTGGTGGTCCATACTGATAGGTAACTTACAAATAAAGACTAATTTGTCAGTACCAGTTCAGAGATAGTCTTTTTAAATGTGATAGATGAATAAATTTTAACATTTTTTAGATACAATTTTTAGTGTCAAATTCTAGCTATATTCTTATGTCTGTGTAAAAAGTACAATCAATAAAATCGGTTATAACTTTTTTCCTACAAGTGGTATTTAAAAGATTAACAGTTCCATAAAATAGAGATCTTTAGCTAAAAAATGAGCCCACTTGATAAATGATGTGTGCAAATTTACCTTTTCATGTTGATGTTCACTTTCGCTTGATCAGACCCATATATAACAGTAAAATACTGACAAGAACCATTTTCCTGCACAATAACTACTTTTAATTGTCATATTTTAGGTGTACTTTCATAATACTTACATACCTTTACGTACTTAAAGTTTTGAATTCAGAACTTTTATAAATAGTGGAGTATTTTCACATCATGCTATTAGCACTTTTACTTTAGTGAAAGGATCTAAAGACTTCTTCCACCAGTGTATGTGTGGGTGTATGCATGTGACTTTGCTGATGTGTGTCCAGTTGTATCCATGGCAACAAGGGCCCAGACAGCGTGAGGTTAAAGTGGTGCCACAGTCATGTGACTGAACCAGTTGCATTATAATTGAGGGTTTTTTGTGTGATTTTCATTGAAATCTCTCCACTAATGACTCCACATTGCCTCTCACATCCTGGTATTTACATTGATATTTGTCTACACTTTATCCAAAAACCAGCAGCTTCTGTAAACTTAACATTCATGGGCATCTAATTTGGCTGATTTAGGTAATGCATCACAGTCAACCTCTTTCCAGCTGTAAGGGAGGGTTATATCAGACTCTGCTGTCATGCACTGCTTCACAGTCCAAACCCAAATAAACGCCGCACACTGCGCCATCAAAAAGGCTTTTATTATGAGTCGGCAGTGGAAAACAATAAACTGGAAAGCCGTGCCTGTTTCCCAAGAGATCTTACCCTCAAGATTTTCTGATTTAGTGCCGAGGCAGGATTTTTAAATGCAAAAAAAAAAAAGGAAGCGTGACACAAGTGGATCAGATCCTGCACAAGGGCAACACTGTGCATTTAGAATCATCACGAGCAGGTCTGGTGTGACAACTGACTGACAACCTGTCACATGATTTTGTTTGGACACTCTGATCAAATCTTATCATCAACAACAAGATGAAACTCTCGAAAATAGCAGAATGGTAAATGAAGGAAAGAGTCTAAGCCATTAAAGTGAATCTTTGCTGTATTTTCTGTCATATAAATCCACTTCGCTGCCTCCAAATGCAACTGTCACCACCACTGCTCCAACTCTGAGTCTTTCAAACACACGGGCGATGAGAGAGAAGCTGATGAGAGGATACTAATCAGCAGGTCATTACGACAGGGCAGGCACTTTGAAAAGCTCCAGATGCACACAGCATCCAACCAGAAATTAAGCATTCAGTTTCCTAGCAACTGGGTCCCTCAAAGGCCTAACTGTGTTTAAACAAATATGTGCAGATTTTGAAGAAATGAAGCCTGATGTCGACAGGAGAGGAGATTGATGCATGGAGGGAACAGACTGGGACTGAGCAGATTAATAGACACTGACCACACAGCATCATCACTCAGCATCAGTCAGGGTATTCAGATAGAGTACTGCAAAAACCATTCATAAAGTTTAATCCAGGATTCAGAATGGCTACAGAATTAGTCAAAATGCTCTAATATGTTATGTATTCCTGCTGATTGTATTATTTAAGACAAAGAAACAATAAATAAATAAATAAATAAGATCTCTTTCCTGTCTCATTCACATGTATAAAGATATAGCAACGTGTCTTACCAGATTTAGAAATACTGCCTGAGGTCTGGTTGTTGTCTTTCTGCTGAATGAGCTCCCTTTTGGACCAGAGGATGTTAGCATCCACAGAATGTCCTGGGGAACCTAAAGGAGGAAATACACATTCAAATAAATATACGGTTTTAGATCAAATATAATAAAGCCGGTTTTTGTATCAGAACATGAACAGCAAAACATTTGTTTTTTATTAGACCCCAATTCCCTTTTTTGTATCATCTTATTATAATAATAGTTCAGTTTGTAAATTACCAAAACTAAACATTTAAAAATCCTGAAAGACTCAAATTTGCATTACTGTGCACATCTGAGGGAAAACATAAGCCTTGTTAGTATTAAAATGTGCAGTGAAAGTGTATTTTTCCTTTTAGGCACCTGTAACATTAGCGAATTGAAGGATCCAGGCGGCTGTGAGCAGACCGACTCCGCAGACGCAGAACCGCAGGAGGAGCCGCGTCTGCCTCGGTCTCCTCGGCGCCTTCATCCCGCTAGAAAAGCCCGGTTCTCCCGCTTCAGAACATGTCGCCGAAGCCCCTCACGCAGTCGGTCCCGTTTCCACTTTTCAGACTGGATCAAACTGGACTCGCTTTTTCCTGGTTTATGTGTTCAGCTGCTCCGGCTGTGGGATCCATCCACGGTCCGGGGGTCTGGCATCAGCATCTCAGCATCCGGGAGGCGGACGGCACCGACGCAGCATCCGAAGGATCCAGCTCCAGCACAGACACAGTCAGTGATCAGCCAGCATCTCTCCGGAAATACCCCCTCGACTCAGGCCTTACTGCCCTAAATCTGACTCCCCCTTTATGCTTTTCCGTCTGGGAGGGGGTGTTTTCCTGGTGTCACAGACAAGACCACCAGGGAGCGCCTTTAGATGGGTGGGTGGGGCGATGGAGAGACACTGGAAACACAGGGAGGCATGGACCCTAACGGGGAGGGGTCACATAAAGTCCAGTATGAGCACAAGTGGGCCACACCAGTAAAATAATAGAATAATAACCTAGAAATTATGTCAACTCCAAAATTTTCTCTATGCTAACAGTATAATTACAACAAGGAGAATGTTTGCATTTACAAACTATCCTTTACAAAATATGAATAACATGAACAACCTAAAATTTCTTTTGAAAAATAAGTGCAATTTTAACAATATTACATCTCAGCTAATCAATTACACATGTGCATTACAATTTACGGATGACAGTGGATCTACAAAAGCACAAAACATTTAGTAACAGGCAGAATATTGTTAAAATTGCACTTAAGACTCTTTAAGACATTTCAGATTGTTCATGGATGTTTAGGTTATTCATGTTTTTTGTGAAAGGATGGTTTGTAAATGTAAACATTTTCATGTAATTTTTCTTTTTTACGCTAAAACAAAGAAAAATTAGGAGTTGTCCTTATTTATGGGTTATTATAATAGTATTTTACTGATCCAACCCACTTGAGATCACACTGGACTGTATGTGGCCCCTGAACTAAAATTATTTTGAGCCTTGACTGTTAAATATCAAACAATTTCATCCCATGGATCAGACTGGACCCTTTGGCAGGACAGTGTTGGACTATGGCTGTATGTTTGACACCCCCCCTTTAACATGTGCGTGTAAAGGAAAAAGTGTAAAGTAAAAACATAATGGGAACATAATAAGCTCTAACCCTGTTATGAAAAAAATCTGGTTTTTCATTGGACATTTATGTAATTTGTGGTGAAATATGTAACATTCCACTATTAGGAGCAATGAACCACTTTCCTACAGTTCCATCTTTTATTATGGAGAATTTATCACTGTGAAAGTAATTTGACTAGAGGTAACAACACAACAAACACAAGAACCTGGTAAATGGTGTTACTTTGTTTATAACTCAGAGGTTTAGATCAGACAGGAGGCAAACACCCATAATGCACTCTGACGTAGGGTTTCAACATCAGTTGTGCATTGTTCCAGAGGGTGTCAGTGAAGGAGTTTCCGGTGAAGCATCCTGAAGCTACAAAGGCCAAAAGAGTGAGAATGAAGAGGCACAGCAGGAACTGTGTCAGTTTGTGGAAGACTGTGTCCAAGACACCAGCACACCTTTAAAAAACAGAAAGGAAACAAGAGACTGAGTGAGGAGGAGAAATACCATACACTCATTCATCCTCTGAACCCGCTTTATCCTCACTAGGGTCGTGGGGGGTGCTGGAGCCTATCCCAGCTACCTATGGGCGAAGGCGGGGTACACCCTGGACGAGTCACCAGTTCATCGCAGGGCTGACATACAGAGTCAAACAACCAGTCACTCTCACATTTTCTCCTATGGGCATTTTAGATTAACCATGTGTTTGGATGGTGGGAAGAAGCCAGAGTACCCAGAGAGAACCCATGCAAACACGGGAAGAACATGCAAACTCCACACACACTCCTGGTTGGAATCAAACCCAGGACTCTTGCTGTGAGGCAAGGCAACCACCACTGCACCACCATGCTGCCCTGAGGACAAATACCATACATGTTCAATAAAATGCAGAGAAGACCAAGGCTAGGGCATTCTGTAATGTTAATCTCATCAAATTTGACTTCTGTTGTTCTTTTAACTCATGGATTTGCCTTATATTATAAATGCTTCAATTATTTTAATGGTTGTATTATTTCATTGAAGTGCCTGCTGTTTGTGCAAGTGCTTTTCATATTGTTTTTGTCATCATTTGTACTGATAGTCTAGGCCAGGGGTGTCCAATCCTGGTCCTCGAGAGCTACTATCCTGCATGTTTTAGATATTTCCCTCTTCCAACACACCTGACGGTCATTATCAGACTTCTGCAGAGTTTGATGATAGGCTGATCATTTCATCAGGTGTGTTGGAAGAGGGACACATCTAAAACATGCAGGATAGTAGATCTCGAGGACCAGGAATGGACGCCCCTGGTCTAGGCAATAAATAGGTCTTCCTAAATATACTCCAGGATGAAATAAAGGTCATAAAAACAATGTTAATGCACAGTTTTTACCCTTGGTCACACTGGTTGCAGGGTATGGTCATCAGTTGGTCATCCGTTCATCTGTCTGACTGTCCATCTGTCCAAAACCTTTGGCCTGCACTGATAAATCAGGTCACTGGGGGCAGTAGTGTGCCTGATAAGTCAGGCCAACGGTTTTCAAGTATGCGCACGCTATGTTTTTATATATAGGATCAATATTATGGGCTTTATAACTGGAGAAAGTGAAGTCAATTAGTCCAGTCTAGTTTTTTAGCGTTTTTAGTGTTTGCTTACAGGTGTATTTTGGTAACGGCATAGCATATCATTTGTGTGGCATATTCAACCGACTTTATGTGTTTTAGTTATTTCAACAGTGTAATTTCCATATAACATTAAAAGATAACTAGTTTGCTTATTATTCCCAAATATTTAGTACAATGGTGAAAAACATAGTAAGTCAAAGTAGCAGTAAAAGTCCAGTTCATGTATTAAAAAGTCCAAATACCAACATTTTTCTACCAGTTTTGCTTTCTTAGGCTGTGAATCTGTTAATAACCAAAATACCTTTTGGTCTGAGGGTCCACTGTGAAACATGGAGGCTTTGGCAGCTCCTCAGCCTCAGCTTCCTCCTGTAGATGAATCATCACAGACATACTCTATATTACAATACTCCTCATAGCAAAAATCAGCTGCAGAATTTAGAAATAAAAGATGTAGCAGCGCACTCTTGTGGTTCAACTGTGTAAGAACAGGATGACTAAAAGGTACAAATCTATTAGTCCCACATTCTTCAGTGTTCCTGTGTCTAATTGCAGGAGGATGACAGTTCATACGTGCTGTGGTTCTCTGAGGTCTGCTGTCAAGGTTATCACATCAGTGAACGAGGCCAGCTGCTTAATTTCGTCTGCGAAGGACAGAGGACTCACAGATCCTTCCTTTGCTCCTATCGGGTCGTTCACAGCAGCGCTAGAAATTACAACATGTTACGTAGGTAAACACAGCTAACAACTTTGTCTGTTTATGTGTAATTATGTCATGTAATAGTATTTACTTAGCCCAAAAAGACTTTTAATTACAGTGACAGTTCTAGTTGTCCAGCCTCCACCTGCTCCCTCAACTTCTGATTCGTCAGCTTGAGATCCTGAAGATGATGCGACAGGAATATTTTACTTTAGAAATTAATACTAGACATCTTTGAAACTTGAATATGTGTATGAAAAAGATATAATTTTTACCTTTATGATGGTGGAATATTCCTCCACTGTTTCCTCTGCATGCTTTAACTCCAAGAGCTTCTATCTCGAGGAAACAAAGATAACTTGGAAATAATGACAGACAACGGAGAACTTCAAGGAGAAAAAGTAATTTAAAGAAAAAAATCATAGCTTTTCTGTCTAATCTTCCCCTTTCCCTACCTGTTGAATAACCTCATTCCTGTACTGCAGTGCTATGTGAGCCTCCTCTACCTCAGACTGAAGAAACACACAATATAACAGATCACCAATTGTACGGACGAGAAAGTAAAACTGCAAAGAAGACAAAAGAAAAATAATTACCTCAAGGGTTTGGAGTGAAGTCTTCAATGTGTTCAGGCTCATCTTGTCCTGCTGCTGCTGCAGCTCAAAGTTCTTAAACAAAAGAAATTAGATTAAATTACGTTTTTTATTTAAACCTCTATTAGTTTATGCATTGCAGCAGCTTTTTGTCCACAACACATAAACATAAGACCCTATGAACAAAAGACAATTCATCATGACAAAAAAAGGTGAATAACATCTCTATCAAACAGAATGCTCATAGAATGCATACTCCCAAAGCATATTAATTACTGAAATTTCTTCTTAAGTAATGGTCTTTGAATGTTTTTTCAGACCATATGTTATTTTGTTGCATAGTCAGGTTTGGCAATAAATTGCATTCATGTATTTTTCTGTAGCACTGTAAGTTCGAATAATGTAGTTTTGAAACTAAAACAGAAACAGTCTCTAGAAGCATGATGAGGTGACTGCGTGCATGTTCACTAAAATATATTTTACAGTATATACAATGTAGAATCTGATGTTCTAACATTTTCACAAAAACTAATGGTGCATACAAGCATCTACAGGTGCTCGCTATTTAACCAAATAAAATTTCCTGACTTTTTCAAAACTGGTATTTTTTTACCCAAGACCTTGACTTATGATTTTTAGTTGAGATTGTACCTGTTGTGTGTAGTAGAAAAGTTCATTTTAATAAATGTATGAACAAATGAATGCATAATTCGAAGTAAATTATGTTTTACTGACAGAAACGTTTTCAAAACATATGAAACTCACCAAAGTGCATGAATATCACATAAACAAGTGTTACTAGAATCATTCCAGTACAGACCAGTTAGTGAAAACATATCAAATTTTTTTATATGTTTTATAAGTATTATCAGCTATACTTCCTCCCATCCCTTTTCAAATATGCAAATGAAGTCATATTTTGTTTTCATATATGTATGTATACACACACACACACACACACACATATATACATACACAAAACCAAAGTTTTTCATGTTTCCTTGCAATCTGTTTTATTTCTAAGGACTAAAGTAGGATTACTTTGTTTTGTTGCACATTCAAAATAAACTGAAACTAACTAATATGCTTTCCTCATGCATTTCTTATCTTAAAAGATTATGTGCCTTTCAGCATACTCTAAAATTTGACTATGAGAGAAACTTTTTTCCATACTTTAAGATTTTCACACAAAATTCCAGATTTTTCAAGGTCTGGAGAACAGCATTTCAAAATTCCATACTTTTTAAGACTTTCAAGACCTGTGCAAGCACCCTGACCGATTTTTAATTGAAAACAAAGATGAACAAGCATTCATTTGTTCTAAAGCCACAACAAAGAGCAAAACAGGAGCTGCTTTATTCTAAACAACTTCCAATTTTCTAATACTATTTGATGACGTACTTGACCATATTGCTGAACAATAATGTGTAAATTTAATATTTCTGAATGTTGTCACCACACAACTGGTAAATCAAATCTAATTCTATAACCAGCAGTTTACATCATACCTCAGCAGTAAGCTTTTTATTTTCTTCTTTCAGGATGGCGGATTCCTGCTCCTGAACAAAAGGAAGATGAAATAAAAGGTCAGATAGAGGACTTTAAACTGGCAAACTGTGAATGTTGTAGGTGAATGGGGACAATTAATCAGAGAATACTAGTATGAATGTCACTGTGGTCTCCTGTTATCTCATTCCCCTTTCCCAGTAACCCTCCCAATGAAACCATCTGGTGGCATTGGGAGAAATCTCCCTATGCTTTCTCCCTGCAGGTGTGTTTAATCTGGAGGCACACACCTGACTCCAATCAGCGATCAGTCTGTTTTAAAAGACCTGCCCGGACAAAAGCTGACAGCCAGATTATTGCCATCCACCACTGGTAGAAAATCGACCACAACTGTTCACGGTTCTTTTTAGTGTTTAAAACCAGCGTGTTGACACTATTTATGTTTTGGCTCTCTCAGACTCTTTGCTGGTGCATCGTCTCCAGGAACACACCTGTGGGGAAAGCTGTAAGCAACCATCGTGCTCTCATCCATTGTTCACGTCCACGTCTACAACCACATCCACGTCTACATTCACGTCCACGTCCAAGACCATGCCAGCGTCTAACAGATTATCCCCTTCACCCTTTCAGTAAAACCATGTTTTTTTACCTGCATACCCTGGTGGTTGTCTCTGAGTCTGCATTGAGTCCAATGCAGTAAAACACAACATAACAGGGAAATCCTTAATAGCATCACTGGTTTCTAGATGAAGTTACTTCAGCATACTGAAGTTACTTCAGCATACTATTTGTAAAACCTTGTGTCCTCTGCTGAAAAAATACATTTTCTGTGCTTTCATTATTAATCTCCATAATGGATGTTTTTATCTTTGCATTTTGTCACCCACCAGCGTCTGAATCTTTTCTTCATTACGTCTCTTTATATCTAGGTCGTCAGCCAGAAGAGCCCTACATGACTCTGCTTCATCCTGCTGAGCATTGTGCACCATCTTCTCCAAGCTGAAGACACAAAGACATGTACAAACTCCTGACAGTTTGCACTTTTGCATGAATATCATATTTATGTAAACCTGTAAATAATTTAGCCAGCCTACATAAGTCATAGGAAGTAGCAAATGAAAGAGGACAGTATGATTTGGTAGCTACTTCAACAATTCAGTATATTGGAAATGATGCATATATAATCTTAATTCAAAGATACATTTTCATGCAGATGTTATACATAATACGGTCAGTGAATATTCACCTTCCACAACAGAATTTATATCATGTTTTAGTAATATTGATGTTCTGAGATGAGTCACACAAATACTGGCATTAAAAAGGTGGCATTATTTTGCACTTGCTCAATAAAAGGAAGTTCAGAGTTACTTGTATTAACTGAAGAAATGATACCTGTGTGCAGTAATATGGAAAACTACAACTGATACACTGATACGTGTTGAGAATTGTGCATTTGGTGAATCTTTGAAACACACAGAGAACACAATGGCTAGTTAGATTGATTATGTTCATCATGTCTTCCATTCCAAATGTTTGTTAGAGATTTTTCTTGTGATCAGACAAGTAGAATTGAGGAAAGATGTCATCGAAATAAGAAAACCTGGGAGCAACCCCATAAACAGGGACGAGGGGGCATACACTCTCCTGCATACTTGGGACACCGTTCTTCACCAGCGGCGGGGGAGCGGAGAACAGACGTGGTTGGGTCGGGAGATTTTAGCTTGAAAGTTTTCCAGCTGTTTTTAGACACGTCACACCAGGAAGCATCCGACAGCTCTGATGAATGCTGAAGCTACAGCCGAAACCGTCAGCTGGTAAAAACATCTTTCCTCAATTCTACTTGTCTGATCACACGAAAAATCTCTAACAAACAATAACTTGTTACTCTTTGACTTGTTTTTTGAGTGCGCTGTTCTCGGAGCGCAGCACTGCCATGTCTTCATCAGCCACATCCAGCCAGCGCCTCATCTCAGAGTTCAGCTCCCTCAGCTGGTTCCTGCTGTGATCAAGCTCAGCTATTTTCTCAAGCATCTCTGTTGATATCCTGTACACATAAACACATACATACCACAGAAAAAGTCTTCAATAACCGCTGTGAGTAATTCAACTGACCAGATTGTCCATGTGTTCACCACTCACATCTGACATTCTGTGAAATCCATCCTGCTGGTCTTCTCTTTGCCACTTGGGAATAAAACAGGTGCCTCAAACTCAACCTATAGGTAACATAAACTGTCCTCAAAACATGTAACAGGGTGGGTATGGTTCATAACAGGGCTGGACGTATAGCCTCCTAATATTCCACTATCACTGTATATTGAATATGACAATATTTTGAATTTGACAGGTGTCAGTAACACTATTGACATAATCTGAATTTATCTTTTTTTCTCATTAAGACGTGTATATGTCAATATTATGAGGATTCTTTGGACGTGTATATACAGTTGTGCTCATAAGTTTACATACCCTAGCAGAATTTGTAATCCTCTGTATTGGCTCCTTTAACATCAATGACAGCTTGAAGTCTTTTGTGGTAGTTGTGGATGAGGCACTTTATTTTCTCAGATGGTAAGCTACCCATTCTTCTTGGCAAAACACCTTCAGTTCCTTTAAGATTTTGGGTTTTCTTGCATGAACTACATGTTTGAGACCTCCCCAAAGTGGCTCAATGATATTGAGGTCAGGAGACTGAGATGGCCACTCCTTCACGGTCACTTTTTTCTGCTGTAGTCAATGACAGGTCGACTTGGCCTTGTGTTTTGTGTCAGCCATGTTGGAACATTCAAGACCGTCCCATGCACATTCTGTCAGGGTATGTAAACTTATGAGCACAACTGTAACAGACTGCAAATATTAATCTAAATTTGCACTTTTTACTGTAGATTGTGACACAGAGACAAAGATCCTCTCTGGTAGGAATAGATGCTCTAAAATAAAATTCACGTATCTGGGTGGAAGCAGAAAGATTCCTACTGATAAACATTAGGACAAAGGATAAGATAAAATGACTTTTATTGATCCACAAAAAGCCTTTTGTTTAAAGGAAGAAAAGAGGGAGGCTGAGTTCATGCAGTGGAATGTCTGCCACCAGTGGGAAATTTTTAACTGGAACATTAGTGGGATCATTTATTTTCATTAGCAAAGAAAACACCTTGTTAGAATTTTGTGTATTTCAAGATAAGGATAAAAGGCAAAATATTTTGTGCTTGTAAATGTAGTCACAATAAATACATGAGCATCTATTACTACAAGGCTAACTCAAAGTTTCAAACATTTTTAACAGTTATTTTTGTATATTAAACTCAAAAAGCAAAGTAATTGGGTTATAGTAAAGTTTGGGCAAATATGTCCAATCAAAATGTAGTGCAATAAAAGCAGTCAAACCCTAAAGGCAGTAATGCCAGGCTGTGAAAATACTCCATTACAAGTAAAGGTCCTGTATTCAAAACCTTGCTCAAGATCAAGCATCTGCAAGAATATACAATGGTCCTCATCAGTTTTTATGATAATAGATGATGTTCAGATTAATATTTTCACTGCACTAATGTGTGTTGTATTTTACTGTTGTGGATGTTAAAGTCTGAGTTGATTTAAACTACTTTATAAACTATTGTGGAGTTTTATCTTCAGCAGAGCCTCATGTTCTATTGGATCATCTTTTTTTTTTTTTTTTTTTATTAAAAATTGTAATGTTGAGGTGACAAGTGGCTGACTAAAGCTGTCAGACAGATTTAACTGCTTGCCAAGTATGACTGTCCCTGAAAAGTAGTGAAGTACAAATATTCAAGTACTTAGCAAAATATAGTAACGTTTCACATAATTTTTGTGGTTTGAAAAGAAAATACATTTTTATTTAATGAAAAACAATAAAGTTCAACATTTTTTTCAGTTTTTAAGCTGGGTGACAGTTGTGTCAAAAATAGAAACAACAAACAGAGCAAACTAGAATTATGTTAGCCCAAGTTTTACTACATTAGCGAAATAACCTCGACTCCAGTTCTCCATGTTACCGTTAAACCTCACCGTTAAAATGCACAGAAAAACGTACCTTAATCAATGTCCTAAAAAGCTAAAAACTTTGCTGTAACCAAATCGTTCTTTTACCTGCTACCCTTTAAGCAGAAGGCCAGAGTTAAGACGATAACTAGTGACAATATCACTGATAAATACAGACCTGTGGTTACTGTGGATACGAGTGGTGATTTTTACGTCAAATACAGATCATTTACTTCCTTTTTTAACTTCTTCACGTTTTCTTCCGTTTTAGCTTTAAGTTGCCGAATTGTTTTTTGTTTTAAACTTTAATCAGCTTTAATAAAAAAACAAAAAAAACAAAAAAAACAAATGGGCGCACAAACATTTTTTTTTTTTTTAAAAGAAATTACCTTCCTCAATTAACATGTGACTATGGATATCTGAGTAACTATTAAAGCGTGTGTATAAATACATATACAATCAGTAATATTTTGGATTTTCCTTTTTTCCTGATTGAATTATTTCCATGAAATTATCGTAGAAACTGGAATTAGATGGAGGATGAATGAAAGCTAAACTATAATTAATGCTACTTTTTTAACTGACCTACTGTATGTTCAAATTAACAATACAGTGATGGATCTTCTCATAAATACTGCTTATAAATGATCTTTGTACATTTAATGATAATTCTTTAATCATAACAGGTAGAACAAGACCAAATACAAAAATGCATAAAAACTAATTTCAATTGTTGGTTTATTCTCTGCAAAATTTGAAACTTTAATCTGACAAAACAAATTGCACAAATTCGTCAACACAAAATGTTTAACAAGTTGAATTGCTGTTTTGGCTTTGACACATTACATACTTAAAATGAAAAACTTTAAACATCAAACCCATGTGCAATGGAGTAAAATATATACTTCTAAAGCAAGCAAACAATCATCAATATATGGAAACAAATAGAAGCACCTTTCTGAACAAAATATCTCATGACATTTTAAGGCCAGAAAAATTTAACATGGCAATAGAAGTAAAAGTGCAATACAAGAAACAAAAAGAGACAATGAGGTATAAGCTAACAGTTCATAAAATGTAATATGAATGAAGCCATACTGAAAGACTGTTCATATCTGATGCCCATTTTAAATACTGCATTTGCTTAATAACATTGCATTAGAGTGTAAACAGTGATACTAGATCATAACCAAACACAATTTTTCTTTTTGTCAGTGCTACATATGTACCACTGCAGATGTAGTTTAGCATTTAAGACATTGTTGTGAACCTTCCCTCAATGCTGTTTATGTTCCACAAGTCGCCAGTGAAAAGCTCAGACTGTGGCATAGGAGCTGATGTAGAAAAGTGAAAATCTCAAGCACATCATAGTTCTGGTAGTTAACGCAGAACAGAAGGCTAATGATGGTTAAGTTTAACCAAGAACAGTGCCAGTCAGATCTGTGTAATCTTAATGCTCAGCTATTCGAAATCTCATGGTCCCAGTTTTCGGTTAAGAGTCCTTCAGGGGTTCCTCCTATCAGGGGTCATTCTGAGTACTTGTAAAGACGATTTACAGTAATTATCCCACAATCAATAGAAACATTCTCAGTTTGGTGATTTCTTTTTTCTATATATTATCAGTGCATAATACTCCAGCCTCAATGAGTGCACAGACTTTTAGGTCAATGTGTCGTAAAATCAAACCAATAAGTTGTCTCAGCACAGGTAAAGCCTGAGCAGAAGACACTGGTTTACCCAGTAAAGTCCTAGAACACAGCATATCAGTTAGGAACCACATACTATATTGGCGCTTCCCCATCGCAAGCTACCTCTTCCTGACCTTCCTTTCTCCCTATAAGGTTTCCCATCACCTCTATAGTGAAACCAATTAACTCCTAACATTCAGTTATCGTGCAGGTTCCAGTGACCCTGTGACCTCAAAGTGGATACCATCTCCAGGCAGCGGTGAGGGGATGAGTGGGCTGAGCCAGCAGAGGTACCAGCAGAGGCCCAGGGTGTGACGCAGGTTTCCCAGGAGCCCCAGGCTGTAGGGACGGCGGGATGAGTACCACTCCCTTGTAGTTTGGCCTCTGAACAGCAAGAAGAGATGGAAGAAGAAGAAGGCGGACACCAACAGGAATCCCACCACGCATGTGTCCGCGATGAAGGCAAAGGCGAAAGCTCGTGCAGAGACCTGGCCTACAAGACACAGACACCACCGTACACTGATTGTATCACACAGAGCTGATATAAATTTGGTTCTATTTTGGGATCATTTCATTGTTGAAACCAAAGTGTATAAAAATAGCTTCTTGCTGCATTAACATTTAAAGAGTGCTTAGGAAAAAGTATCCTTCAGTGTGCATAAAATCAGAAAGTAAGAAAAAAAAAGGGCACTGGCATTTTTCCCTCAGTATTTTCCCAGTGTGCTCTTTTGTGTGTCATCCTCATGCATTTATGAATGTAACTACTGTTCATGGTGGGTGATTAATGGGACACTTTGACCAAGGACTATTCTCAAATGAGCTTTAGGAGACAAAAATAGAGCAGAAAAGAAAACAGCAAAGTAGGCAAAATGAGGACAGGACATCTCTGTATGTGATGGTATGTTAAAACAAATGTGTTTAAATAAATGTATTCAAACATGTTAAATATTTAAATAAAAAAATCTAAAACAGCCAGTAATAAACACTAAATGCCCTCTCTAACTTTACTTTGCTGTTAAAGTAATCACTATTAAAGATCCTGATAAACAGTTTAGTGGCCCAAGTATTGTGATAATTAAGCAGTTAGTGGGTAATTTTGTTAAAAACAGGTCTGAATTCATTATTCTTCTATTGTAGTAAACTGAATATTTTTGGATGTGGACTGAACTAAACTTTTGAGAAAGTCCCCCTGGACTTTGCTTAAACAGTGATTCACATTTTCCACCATTCATTTTTATTGCACAGACCAACCAACCAATTAACTGAAAAATCAGTGGCTGCAGTGCTTTTGCAGCAACAAAAAACAAGAAATACAGCATTTATAGCTTTCTGTTCTTGTTACTTTTAGGTTTGATGTCTTATTCTTTATTATTACAATAAAATAAAATATTGCAGGCTTAAAACTATAAGGTGTGTTTTTAAGCTTACAATCAATTTCTTGGGAAAACCTACTTGATTTGGGGAATTTCCTTGTGCAGAAGTTCACTTACTTTCTAAAGGAAAATATATGCTACACTCTACCTAGGTGTCAGGAAATAAGGCACTGCTTCACAGCTGCATATATTGAACAAATGGAAGGGCATCATACCAGACACTAACATGATCCAGGGTACCAGCAGTAGCAAAACACTGTGCACAGTCACACCCTCCTTCAGTATGACGATGAAGACCTCTGCGTTCATCACCGTGGCATACAGGAGCCCCGACCACATGAACAGCAAGCAGCACAGGAAGTAGCGGTAGTTACGGAAACCCACACATTGGCCAAAAAAGACACAGTGGTGGTCTCGACGCAGTATACACACTTTGCAGTCGTAGCAGTGGGAACAGCGTGGAGGTGTGTGTGTCTCACATGTATAACAGTACCTACAGGAACAAAAGTGAAAAAATACTCATATTTTCTTCATCAACTTTAACATGTTAGTGACACTAGTTACATTACTTAAGCAAAAGTTGAGCAAGAAAAGTAAAAGTAGTCATTATATAGAAAAACACAGTGACAGTGTTTTGTCATTTTACACAATGTTTTGGAATTAACATTACTTGTGAATTAATGGGTTATTTAAAGTTTGTAGAAAATTTAAGCACATTTACTTTATTATCAATTTTTACAAGTCAATTTAGTTATCAATAAAAATATTTAATTTCACCTAAATTTGAACCCTTATCATCATATCTTTGTATGAAAAAATGTAGAAAATCTGGAGCAGATGATAAATAAACCATCTCCAAAAGGTTACATTTACTTTAAGGCTTAAGTGCTGCCAAAACTAGCATGGGTACTGCATGTAAGTGGTACAATACTAGAGTAAACCCTATGTTTGTAACATTAATGTTTTGGTAGAACATGTATCTCAAGGTTGATCCATCCATCCATCTTCTGCTGCTAAACGAGGTCCAGCCTCAGCAAAGAACCCATCTACCTCCTCCAGCTCTTCCAGGTGTACACTGAGCCACCTTTCCAAAACTGTACTGATTTGTTCAGTTTACTACAAACATTCAAAGCAAACACACTCTAAGATGGGTGGTTTTCCTGGACAGGAATGTAGAGTAAAAAGTACAATATTTGCCTTTGTTATGGAGTGGAGTACAACTGCATTAAATGAGATACTCACATACAAAAGAAGTCAAAACGAACTATTGAACATAAACATTCATTCAGGTGAGTCTCCCTTACCTCCACCCCTGGCCCATGCCTTCTCCTCCCAGGAAAACCCCCTTGATACTGGGGTTGGTTCTGAGGAAAAGCAGTGCGTTCCAGCAGATGTTTCCCAGCATAAAGTACTGGGCCAGCAGGTGGACCACCTTCCACCAGGAGGACCAGACCGTCTTCTTCTGGTCCGCCTCCAGCGGAGCCTCAACCACGACCAGGTAGCTCACCTCCCCGGTAATGGAGAACACAAGGAAAGTGTTGAGGAACACGGGGAGGTGGACACACACCTTCTCGACTCTGCAAAACACTTTACTGGCAAAACTCGTCATGTTTGTTTTCCGCGTAGTTTAAAGTACAGCTCAGAGGGCGATGTGATCAGGACTCATTTGACAGACGCACTGCGGTAACATTAGCATGCAGCTAGCTAAATAATAGCTTCTTTGCCCTTTTGGAGCTAATTTAAATAAATGAATGAATATATATAAAATATTTAAAATGTCTACTGGATAAACAAAGGTACTGAAAGTGTTAACAGTCAACGTTTCTTTCTCCCTACAGACCCCTCTGCTACAATCAAGAGCGCGGATGTGAATGGCTGCCAATGGGTGTTACATCAAAATACAACCGCAGTGAAACAATGAAAACAAAGGTTCCGCTAGAAAATCAATGTACTTCCTATAAAATATTTGAAACATAACGAAATACTGGGTAAAGCCACATAAATTATGATTTTTAAAAAATATATATACATATATATAGATATAAACAGATGTATGTCTCAAATTCTTAATGAAAATATTTGCATATCCAGGAGATTACACATTAATTTCAATAATCTAGTGAAATAGTTTGACTTTTATTTTATATATAAATGGAGTGCTCAATAACCCTGTTACCTCTATTTCTTTGTTGCTGAAACCCACCTATAGATTGACAGCATGTCACTGGTCCCTCCCCCAAAACTCAAACCTTAATCTCTGTTAATCTCTTCATCCATTGAAAGCAGTCATGGCTGTTGCGAAGGATCATTTACTGTCCCTTGGGCATTTTACTGCAACAGACAGGAATACTTTCACCATACAAAAAGATCATGCTTTAAAAAAGAGGTAAGAGCTGTAGAAGGTGTGAAAGGGTGGAGTTGTACAAGCCAGTTTTTCCTGTATTTCTAACTGAAGTAATAATCAGCCTTTCCAAAGGATGATTGTTTTTATAATGACCCATGATGAAGACTGATTCTATTGTCTCAGCTAAAATCCTAGTATTATATACTCTACAGAGTAAAATAATGCACGGTGTGTATTTAACAACAAATATTTGTTTTATAGTGTTTTTGTTTTATGAGTATCACTTGAGCATTATTTCTTCTCGACATAAACAGAAAAGGCATATTTTGCAGTGGTAGTCACTATGTGTTATGGGAACTGTGTGGAACAGGCAAGAAGTTATTTCTTAGTTTCCTGTAGAGACAAAAGGTCAAATCGTATTTCAAATATCATCAGCTCCTCAGAGTCACCAACAAGAGTAAGTGCATAATCAAAAGGCAGCCAAAATACTTATGGTGTGTGTCCTTGTGTGCTGAGTAAGTGGGAACCTGTTGTACATCTGACTGTTTCCTCTCAGCAGGGAGATGCGTCTGCAGCAACGTTGGTATGAGCTGAGAGAGAGGGAGCTTACAGCTAAACAGCACAACAAAGAACTGCTGCAGCAGTTTGATGAAGCCCAGAACACACTGAGAGAGATGCTGGTCCAGACCGCTGCCATGAAAATGATACGGGTGCACAGAAACACATTTAAAATATTGTAACAGGCAATAATGGATTATATTAGAAGAACTTTCAGGTGAATGAAACCTGATCATTACTTTTTTCTGTGGTGTTAATGTCTGACCTCCACAGATGGAATATGAAAGGTACTTGCAGGAAAACTACCCCCACTGGCAGCAGCCACTCAAAGAGAAAACCCAGGCAGCTCAGACGAAGGTAATAACATATGAAGACTTTTTATAGAATTGGATTAAAAACACTTTTACTTACTGACTCTGTTTCAATCAAACTTCCATCTATTCATTATATTCCTGTTCAGATATGAACACATTTATGAGAAGGCTAAAGCTCTAACTAAACATACAGTGAATACAGGGAATGTACATTTACAAGAAGCTACTTGCTCTGTCTGCACCAAATGTGATGCAAAGAAAAATAATTTAAAACAAGTCTAAAAGGAACCTGACCCTTTCAAATTGTGCTGTTTGTTGTATAGTCATATCCTTAAACAGTGAATTCCTTATCTTGTCTTAACCATTTGACAAAAGGCTGTTTTTTCAACAGAGGATCGAAGAATGTTTGAAGACACGTCTGAAGAATTCAGATGAACAAGTGATTAAATCTCACACAGACCAGCCTTTATACTCACAGGGTTTGTTTATTTATATATTCACATTCTAAAAATTAGGGGTTTTCCACACAGGAAATCTCAGTTTCCCTCAGATTAGTTTCAGTTCACATTCATATGTCTTTCATTAAATGCACAAATGCAAACTGCTATTATCTGTTTTCAGACCTGGGCAAAATGCCAACGAAAGTCTCTGCTCCTCAAGAGTTCGACTACAGCCAGGACAGCTCCTCTTATCGCAGGCTCATGCAGTCCTCTTGGCTGACCCAGAGTCCATCACAGACTGCTCTGTCTCCTAAAAGAGTCCCAATTCAACCCCAGGATTTACCTCATGTCCCTCCGCCTTTCCTACAACCCCCAGTATTTCCACATCTTCAGCCATTCCAGCTGCAGCACCTCTCTCCTACTCCTCATCATCATCCTTTACCCCAGCAGGGACCACCATCAGGCTGGACCTCCCACCACCCTGACTACCCATGGTCCCGTGCTGCTGCTGGTGGCCTGTCAGGCTCCGAGGCTCTGTTAGGTCAGTTCTTTATGGATGAACCTCCTCTTGAATCCAGGGTTTCGGTGACGGCTGGAGAAGAGGCTAACACCAGCAGAGCAGTAAACTCAAAAAGAGAAAGAGGAGGAGGCAACAGGAGCGGTCATCTGTCCGAGGAACTGGACGTTAAACCAGGTTCAACTTTCATCAGCACTTACATCCTGGCACGATGTGTTTATAGAGTAGTATTTACAGTAGTCATGCCTGTTTTGTGTGTACACATTTATGAAATTAATGTGACTGTATATATTCTAAACACATCATATCACAGTTAGGGCTTAATATCTGTCAAAAATGATCAATACTGGTGCCTAATACTATTTTTGATACCAATTGTTAATTAACAAACAACAAAAATAAAATATATAAGTAAAATATTTCAAATTTCAGCCCCTAATGGACATAATATATACATAGAGAAGTTTCATAAGATTAAAGTCCATTTACTACAATGTGGAGTTGTCAAGTTAACATAATATCAATAAATAAAAAAATTATAAAAGATGTGTATATACTATATGCAATAATGTTAATGAAATTTACTAATTGGTTACTAAATTTAGTATCAAGTACCAGTACATTTTTCAGTATTCAGTATCAGGATCTAAATAATTTGGTCAGTATCTCCACCTGGAGATTCAGTGGAGAGTCAGTTCTTTGTTTTGTTTTTTTGTGAGTATTTATATTAATGTCTGTGTCGATGTTGTTTAGTTCGTCTGTCCAACGGTCAGGCAGAGAGCGATGAGAGCAGCAGAGAATCCAGCCGAGGCAGCAGAGAAAAGAGGAAGAGGAGGAGGAGATCAGAGATGAACCCAGACAGAGAAAGTCACAGCTCTCACGAGTAAGTAATGATTCATAGAAGATGAAGATGTATTTGCATAGTTATAGCAAATAAGTAACACTTGTCCATCCATACCATCTGTTGTTAAATATTACATGTTTAATCAACAGATCAAACCCATGTGTCAACCCAATGCCTTTATTTACAACCTACATTCCCTTTCAGAAGAGTATTATACTGTTACACATCCCTGTAAATGCTTGTTACAAAACAACCATTCAGCAGTTACAGCTGCTTTTTTTGTGTTGCCAGCAGTCCAGTCTTTACCATTTTAATAGTTTTTAAAAGACTAAAGAGGTGAAACCATCTAACTGCTCTTCAAAGAAAAGATTATTGTTAAAAAGTTGTAAAGTATTATTACTTTTCTCATATCCTCTCATTAAAAAATGCATCTTACAACCAGATATTTGGGACAAAAATATCACCCTAACAACCAAAGTTAAGATCTCAAAGATGTTAATTGATACTGATAACATGTCTGCTCTGGAAAAAAAAAAACTATAAAAGTGTTTGACTGTGAATACACCCTAACTCAAGATTATGTACACTCCTCATTGCAAGCTGTAAAATAAAGCATTCCTCTTGTTGTTAAAACAATATTCACATTTAACCCATAAAAACCCAAACATCCACTGTCAACCAAAAGCATTTACTGATGTAAACTGTTCATCCACTGATCCTATCAATCCATGTAAATAGCTGGTGTAAAATACAGTTTGTCATCTTTTCATGGTCATCAGATATGACCCATTTGGATGTTCAGAGGCTCCGTAGTGAACGTGGAAACACTGTCATCTTCTACAACATTGATTCACCAGTAAAACCCATGGAGTTGGATCAGTGACAGTGGATGGAGACACTGGGTTTATGTTCAGTTAATGAGAGATTTTACTGAAAAAGTCACTATTTTTTTTCAGTTTTTTTCTGCTTTGAAATAATAACCCTTGATTTTACTCTGAGCTTTTATGAACATCTACATGATCAGTCAATAGGAAAATACACGATTTCCAAATTCAGAGGATAATATCATAATAAGTGGTTTATAAGTCACTTAGGAAAGGTTAAATGGAGAGAAAAGTTCATTTGGTAACACACTGGGTCTTTATGGGTTAAAGCACTTAATAAATGTGGATTTTTTTTGTCTTTCTTTCACTATCAGTCTATTAATCAATCGGATACAACAGGACTATTTCACATTAAAGCTTTACTGCAGCTGTAAATCTTAAAATACATGACTCTGGGAGAAAATTCTGGACAACCTAAATAAATTCTCCTGTGACCCTGTCTACAAATGGATTTTGGAGATTACATGCTGCTATAAAATCCAATATATACAATTATAACAAGGTTGATTTAATATTCTGTCCAATTCCTCTACCTCTGTTCCTCTTTTAGGTCATCTCAGGCTTCAAGTGCTGCTGTTATTGCTTCAGCCGCTGTGTCCAAAGGCTCAGAAAGTGACGTCTCGGAGAACAGCAGCAGCAGCAGGAGAATGAGGAGGAGGGAGGGGCTGGCTGTTGAATCACCAAAGATGCTGAAGACAGAACAAAGCAAAGAGGAAAACTCAGGGAGTAACAATACTGAGAGTGAGTCTAGTGCTGAGGGGTCAGGGAGTCAAACTGAAGGATCTATGAGTGAAAAAGCAGAGACTCAAAGTCCAGTCGAAAAATCAGAGAGTTCTACAGAGGAGTCAGGGTCTCAAAGGGAGGAGCAGCCAGGAAAAATGAGTATGAAAGCTAAAAATGAAGCAACAGATGAAAAAGGAAAACAGGAAAGTAGCAGCTCTGAACAAAGCAGTGAGGAAGACAAGGATGAGGAAGAAGAAGACCATGAGAACAATCTAGGAAATGAAGATGCTGCTGAAGAAAAAGAAAACAGCCCCCAAGATGAAGAACAAGATGAGGATGATGATGGTAAGGTATCTGCAAAAAACCCCATAACGGATGTAGAAGAGGTGACAGGAGCAGAGGATGAGGAGGAGTCAGAAGATCAGGAAGATGATGAAGATGAAGATTCAGGCGGTGTGGATGGAAGAAAGGAGTCTTCCTCCTCTCAGGATGAAGATGAAGGAAGTGGGGAGAAGATGGAAGGGGAGGGGTCTGATGAAGAGGAGCAAAGGAGCAACAAAGGAGGAGTAGAAGAAGAAGAAAGAGACTCTGACGACATCATCATTTCACCACAGGAGAACAGGTGAGATGAGACGTTAAGGACTGATCCAGAGGGTTTTCAGATATAATGATGAAGGAGAACTGTAGCTGAAACTGATGTATTTGCAAGAAAAATCTAAATCTTGGTCTCAACTTTTAGAACAACCTAAACATAAAACTTGAAAGTGACTGTCAAATCAAACAGTACAATTCAGTTTTATTTCAACAATATGTCAGCTTTAACAATAGTGATCATGTTGTTAATTGTGACATGTGACCAAAGACATAGTGGTTTAAGCAGCTCAAGACTAATCCATTTACTATACTGGTTAAAAAATAAAACTACTCTTGAAATAGTGGTTTTGGTTCAGACATTGAACATCTAATATGTTGTTCATACTTGAACATATAGGATTCCAAAGTAACTTTCATTGTTCACTTGAGGAAACGATCTGGAAGATGCACAATTTTCCTGTACACTGATCAAAATACAGTCCAAATGAGTGCACTTTTAAGGGAAATCAAATACCAAAAACTTAAATTATTTGTTATATAAATGTACAGTAAATTAGTCTTATTTTTTAATCCTTTTTTTTTTTCACATGATGTAAACTGAGTAAAAATTGTTTGAAAACAAACATCAAAACAACCACAGAATAAATAATAAAGTCATAAAGTAAAGCAGAAGTAGAATATAAAGATGTAAAGTTGGTTCTTTCTTTTTGGTTATATAACATACAACAAAAAAAAACAAACAAAAAAAACCAATGGATATCAATAATTGGAAAATGTTATTCTTGCATTCAGTGTTTGGTCACAGTCACATTTTTCTGCCACTCATCCTCCTAAGACCCAGCAATGCATTTTTTGTCCTCTGTAGGGACAAATGTTTCAGTTTTACTTAAAAAATGCTGTCCAGTGCAAAGTACATTCCATTAAAAAGTAAATAAATAAAAATTATTTTAAAAATGTATCTGAAAAAAACTGTTGCACTATGCAGTTTCCAATCAAGACAATTGTTTTAATGTAAAAAAGCAAAAACTTTCATTTTCCTGGGTCTCGGGAGGATATGGTCACACTAATTCCATTTTAGAGCCTGTTACTATTGTTTGACTAAAGTTATTTTTATGATTTATAATTTAAGGCATTTAGAAATGTGAAGAGTACTAATATGTGATTATAATGTAAAAATGTACAACCTGTGTTTGTTTTGTGACAGGCAAATATTATATGAAATTTCACAATTTTTAGTCAAATAACATCAAACCTACCCAGTGGTGACTTCAGTACTAAGTATCGGCTGCACTTTTACTGATGAAGAGCATCTGTGACAGAGCTACATTTTCCTGCTTCCAGGTACAGAAAGATACACGTTATACCAGAGGAAACAGCTGAGGATGATGAAAGGAAGGAAGAAAATATAATTCCATCCTCAAATGATGAGGACGATGGTGATGAAGGCTCAGATGAACACAGTGAGGATGATGATATTGAGCTTCTCCTAGCCCCTCCAGACGAAACACAGAAAAAGGAGTGAGTGCTGTTTTTTTAAATATGACAAACATCGCATCATGGAATCTGTCTCATTGTCGTTCATTCATTTCAGAGAGATGGAGCTGAAACCTGATGAAATACACAAAGGTAGCATGACTGAACACAAACACGAGGAACAGAAGTATAAGAAAACATTGTTCTGTTTTCCATTGTTAACCCTTATCTACGTTGTATGTTTTACAGCAGTTGGTGAGATGGTGCAGCGTTTCCGTGTGGAGCAAAAAGAAGAATCGATCAAGAGCGACTCTGATGAGTTTGATCATTTTTATGACTAAATGTCACACCTGGAAAAACAACCAAAACCTACCTCAGTCAGAATAAGAGAACTATAATAAACAGGTGCAAGAGTCTAAATGTTTTTTGTCATCTTGCCATAACTTCTTTAAAAAACCCTAAAAATCTGTATTTTCACTGCTTTATATTTGCTGCACACATTTAACTGGATTTACAAAATTATCTTTAAGGTTTCCATTTTCTGTTCTTAATTTGTACAAATGTGAAGCACATGTAATTTTAATTAACCCAATCCACATGTCACCAACACAAAGTAAATATAATAAAGAGCTACATTTTATTCACCTGCATCGAGTAAATACAGCGCCATCCAGAATACATTACAACTGATCCCATGACCTAATGTGCTAATCATCCAAAAATAAACCATGAGCCGGATGATCTTAACAGTAAAGTTGTTTATTTTTACATATTTTACATCAACATGACTTAAGAGCACACAGCATGTAAGGAACATACAAAATTAACTTGCATAAAAAGGTCTCGATACTTGTTAGATTTTCACCACCTGAGCAGCGGAACAGGGGATCTGTCTTGTCCCGTCCTCTGAGGGGGCGGGGCGTTGGATGAGCAGCCTGCCGTAGGTCCCGCCCACCTGGCCTTTGGTCAGACGCCCCGGGTTGACGCATACACAACCGACCACATCCTGAGGATACGAGGCCATGAGGGTTAAATACACAATCAACGAAAACTGTTCTTAAATGTCTTTACTGTCTAAATGTTCTCTAAAAATAGCATTGCACCTAAAAAATAAATGTCAAGTCATTCAGTGGTGTTTGCATCTTTCTGTAAATCTTTGCTGGATTAAATTGACTTCATATAAGTTTCTGTCGCTGCTTTGTCTGTATGAGAGACAAACTGTAGGTTTTGGATGAAAGAAATGATATAATATAGAATAAAATAAAGTTCACATTTTAGTTCTGCACTAACAAGACTAGATATTCAGGCTGTGGGACAGGTTCAGGAGTACCTTGATGAAATAGCGAAGCTCAGATGGAATAATAAGGATGTCAGGGGTGAGGGGCATCTGACCATAGCTCTGGAACTTCTCATAGTCCATGTTGACGTCCTCCACAGGCGGATACAGAGGGTAATAACTGAAATTAAACACAGCACCAGTGGGTAAACGATAAGATACTTCCAAACAGAACCAGTGAGGGTGAAGGGTTTTCCTCGTACCTTCTCTGCGTCAACATGTGCTTTAATATGCGTGAGAATCTTTCCGATCCAGTTCCACTGAAAAACACAACAATGACATTATTACCTCCGCCAAGGAGGTTATGTTTTTGCCAGGGTTTGTTTGTCTGTCCGTTAGTGTGCAACATAACTCAAAAAGTTATGGACAGATTTTGATGAAATTTTCAGGGTTTGTTGGAAATGGGATAAGGAAGAAATGACTAAATTTTGGTGGTGATCGGGGGTGGGGGGGCCCACGGGGGGGGGGGGGGGGGGGGGGGGGGGGGGGGCACTGATCAGCCTTGGCGGAGGTCTGCGCTCTCCGAGTGCTTCTAGTTAATATTTATGTGATTCTGCGTGTGGTGGATATTTAAACATCCCTTCTTCTAACCTGGCTCATGTGAAAATAAGAAATTGGCTCTTCCTAGTGTCACCAAAAGTATACTGTTTATGAGTATATAGTATATTACGTTAAAATCCACATTAAAGTCAGGTTTTGACAAGTTACATTTAAGACCTTATTAAGACCATTATGAGACTTATGTCTTTTCTCTCATTCTCATTGAACTTATACTCATCTATGTTAGATGGAAGTAACTTTAACAGAAGCAATTTTAACTTTAACAATCTATTTTTAATAGAAGACCTCCAATGTGTACTCTAAAAAACTATGACTGGGCTGCATAGTCTGTATTAGTGGTTCTTGGTTCATAATGGTTTTAATTCGTTGTCTTGTTATAGTGTAGCCAATTCTGGTTTTTACAGATCGCAACAGAAATTAATGTGGGGGTCCTGGGTATCCTCGCAGTAAACAGAACTCTTAAAATTTGGATTTACCGTTTATTTTCGTATCAGGTTTGGGGGAAAACCCATCCTAGCAGTGATAACTTTTGCTGATTCAAAAGTGATGTAATGTATTGATTTTCACTTAGATGACTGAGTTTGAAAGCTTCCACTTTTGATTATTTTTGCAAAATTTCACATCTTTTCCAAGTCAACAAAGTTTAAAATACCATGTCTTTTCTATGTTCCATGATCACAGAAACCCTATTTAGGAAAATTATAATTACCTTCATATTCCAGTGAATTTAAGACATTTTAAGAACATTATTCATCTCAAGCTTTTATACTTAGACCTACAGAAATTCTGTCATCCAGCTTTACAACTGTGGTGAATATACAGGTATTTTTGACGTCCTTACCAGCTGATCTCCTCTGCTCCCATGTGAAACAGGATGTCAGTGGAGGTCACACCAAAGGTCACACCATCAATCAGCAAAGTGCAGGGATCAGGGACCAGTGTTATGCGCTGTAGAGCGGAAAAAAAAAAAAAAAAAAAATCACAAAATTGACTTTGTTTGGAAACATAGATGAGTAAAGATGTTGTTTTAACACTTTCCAGCTGCCAGCTGGATAGTGCACTGTGGATATAGCAGTGTTTCTGACCTGGGCCTGCTCCTTGCTGAGGTTTGGCAGTGTGAACGGAGGCTGTGGGTAGATGAAATGGTGGTGGATGTCTCTCTGAGAAGGCACAAACACCAGGCGGCAGCCAACACTGAACAGAGGAAAACATCAACACTGATTACAGGGAAAAAACACAAGCTAACACCTTAATAAAAACATATGAGAGGAGCTATGAGAAAAATCACACTTCTTATGGTCCTTGTGATTGCAAAGCAGACACCGAGTATGAGACTAACCTGTTGGTGCCATCCACAATGCTTTCAATACACCGTGAGAAAATGGCTTCAAAGGTTTCAGTCACCTGAGCTTTCTGTTTTAGAAAGAGTAGACATAAATTAAGGATCAAACAGCTCAAATACACATTAAGACACATGCACATTTCACACTGACCTCAATTTGTTCATGTTTCGAATCCACAAATGGTCCAAGCTGAGGAGAAAGGAGAATCAAGAGATATGACCCACAACATAATCTTTTACAATGTGTTGTTACTATGGTGCATTTGGCCCTTAGCTTAGTAACTTGTTGTAAATACAGTTCATTCTTTGCTCCATTTTTCTGTACTTATTTATTATTACCGTTTTTATTGAATACTACTTTATATATTGTTATTCTTTATATTTCTTTTGTTAATCCTTATTTTTAATATTACTATCCCTATGCTGCTGTAACACTGTAAATTTCCCTGTCATGCAGCTAATAAAGGATTATTATATTTTATCATGTGGCAGAAGTACAGACTGTGATGCTGAAGAAAGTGACCGTACCAACAGGCAGACATCAGGACGATCCTTGACAATGACATTAATCAGGTCAATCAGGGGGTCAAAGGTCAGCCCATCAGAGGGAGTGTATGGTCCACAGGCCACCAGCACATTCATCGGCTCTGCTGCTGCATAGAGTTTGAACAAAGAGACAAAGATCTGTCTAACACAAACTGACACCACACATATTGATGCCTTGTACTGTTACTTAGATCAACATTTACATGGATGCATTCATGTTTGATATAATTTCTCACCTTCATCCATCTCCATTTTCACTCCAGGAGTGTAAAAGGGAAGAGGGACACCCTGAAAAAGACAAGGCTGTTAACAGCTGATGCATAAACCAAGTTTTAAAAGCTACTTTTATTCCAATATCTGAAACAAATAATGTTTTAAAACACTTGAAGTGGAGCTGACCTCGTAGAGTTTGGAAGCCACTAGTTTCCTCCCTGTTGTGTTCATCCCCTCCATCATTACCACCTGCGTTAAAACAGACATGATTAATAGCAGGCACATACAGATATGGCTGCAGATGAAAAACCAGGAGAAAACAGAATCAGGTCCAAATGGATTCAGCAGATTTGAGTGATTTTTAGGCATACCAGGTTTCATATAATATTGTCAGTGGGTCATTAACTCAGTCACAATCGTTTTAACTCATTTGATGATAGAAGATGACTTAACAGACTAGAGTTTTTCAGATTCTGTGTGGGCCTGTGATGTGGTAATTGTCAGAGTTCTCGGTCAGACGCTGGGTAAATCTCCTGCCCAGGTCCTTGGCATACTCTGGTTACTCTTGGTGGCCATATAACCTGCTGCACATGAACCTCAGTGCACAGGCAAAGGAGAAACCACCGCTGTGTACTCATGACAACTGCATAAAGACTGTTTGATCCAGTATTTAAAATGATGATTCATGCATTATTAGCTGTTTAAATCAGTTTTTTTCTTAAATCAGTCTGTCAATTTAACACACACTTGTTGCTCACCTGACCAGGGAACAGTGAGTATTCTTTTAGCTCTGATAGGTCAACGGGTACTTGCTGACCACCTTGCTCTGGTCCTGCCTCCAACAGAACTGACTGTGCGTTCAGTTTTCCATTACTGTCACAGCACACCTGACCCAACACAGTGATAACATCCTGCAGGTGACATGGCACAAAAACACAAGTCAGTGCTGGTTTTGCATGTTGGAATATGCTGCGTCATAATTTTCTGGTACATGTGCTTCATAACTAAAACGTTTGACTGGGGAAAACTTTTTCACAGCATTCGCTGCTCGGTACCTGAGCAGGAAGAGAAACAGGAGAGAACTCTTCAATACTAAAATGAGACCTGAGACCCTCCCCCAGCTCCTCAATCTTCTCTGTCAACACTGTGAAAGACAAATGGCAAGAGATTTTTTTACACTTAAATCATGGAATGTGATATTGCTTTTAAAATTCTTCACATTTTTAATCTCATACAAACAGATGAACTCCTTTTTTAAAATAAGGGAAAACAAATGGCAGTATTGTGCAATTGAACAGAATGCACAAGATAACCACAAGTACGTTTGCAAAATGGTGTAAAAAAGGCCACTTCTGGACAGTACTTCTAGGATTATTACAGTCTATTGTTTCCTCTGCAGAACCTTTAAAGACATTAAGGTCTGATGGAAAGCTTGCTTATTTATTGTTTATTTTTATATAGCACAAACCGAAGTGTTTATAGCTTTATTTTCAATGCCGGTCCCTGTTATAACTCACCATTTCGCACATCGCGCAGTCTCTGGAACATGTACTTGTAGCTGCTGCACAGACTGTCTTCAGGCCCTTCCAGCAGCTCCACCTGGACTCCTGCACCTGGAGTCTTCCTGCCGGCCCATCGCGTGCCCTGCACAGCTCCGAATGAGACCATCACCTCTCCCTTCGCACTGCGCTGGCTGTACTTTTGTGAGGGAGTTACACTGGAGAAGAAGATAAAGGAAAGGATCAGTGATGGATCACATATTACAGAAACAAATCAGTCTTACAGATTGTTGTTTCATTTAGCTCTGGTGTCTGTCATGCTCTGATATTTGCTGAAGCTTTTAAAATCTGGTAAATGGTGAAATAATGAGGGTAAATCACCACTGATAGTTGAACAACAGTAGTTGTGGACCAACAACAAAACTAATGGCTGTGACTTATTTAATTTCATTGTCCATTAATCTGTTAAAGCATGTTCTTAGTTAATTGATTAGTTGTTTAGTTAATATGTATCAACAAACAGTGATAATTGCAGATGAGTGTTTCCAAAAGCATAAGATAATGTCCTCAATTTGGTCCATAGTTTATATGCAAGAAAGAAGGAAAATGATTACAATTTAGACACTGGAATCAAAAAAATTACACTTCATCCTTAAAAATTACTTAAGTTGAATAAATGATGATCAAGATACTGGTTGATTAATTTAATACTTGGCAGAAAACTAATTAATGATCAACTAAAAGCACTTTTCCAACATATAACATGGATCAAACATAAAAACTGCAGAAAGATGTTAATCACTCACATTTTACCTTTTTTTAGATGATTCACTCATTTTGCAGTTTAATGACAACAATTATTCTTAAGCTTCTACTATTCTATTCCTTGCCTTTCATTACAATATCACCAATGTGCATTGCACATTTTTCCCACCTATATTGAAGAAGCCCCTATTTTAATATATACACTTGGTCAAAATAAAGGTAGAATAATGATTAAAGTATCAGTAGAGTCTGGTTGGTATTGTTTTGTACCTGGGAGAGAAGCTGGCTGGAGACAGAAGCAGACCGGGGCTGGAAAGTAGAGCTACACTTCTCTTTGAATGAGGGTGTTCAGGGGTTGTTAATGCTCTTTTCTGAGACCCCTGGAAACACACAGACCAAATACAAAATAAAACTTAGAGCCACATATGTGAAGAGTGAAAAAAAAAGTCCCTGGTTATAATTTTCTGATGTAAAAGTTACACTTACCTTTGCAGGAGTAGAGTAAGAGTCCAGTAGATTCTCCTCTTCTTCCTCAGCTTTGATTCTAAAGATTATGTCAAGGTCTGTCATACATTTTACCAGAAACATTTTACATATAACAAGATGCTACTGGTTTGTTGAGTGTATTTACATTCATACAGTAAAGGATACAAGTCCTGCAGTGTGTGAATGTCTCTGGTTCTGTTGTGTGTTTCTTCTCTTTTGAAGCTTTGTTTGGATTTATTCCTCTTGCTTAAAATCTGCCAAGGGAGTTGAATGGTGAATGTGATATCAGAGGATAAGAACAGAGTATTAGAAAAAATATAATAACAAAATACAATAAATGATAGCAGCAAAATTACAATTAATACAATTTGGACAGATGTAAACACTTCAAGCCATGAGAAATAAAAGCCACATGTTCTTGTCACCTCATGTTCAAATTGTTCCAGTGTTTGCATCGTGAGCTTCAGTCCATTTTTCGTGGTGCTGTAAGCCACCCACTCCAGCACCATCTCATCCACCTTCACCCTGTTGCAAATGCACTGCTCCACCACTGAGATATGAAGTAAACAAAACACACCATCAAACTTCACGTAAATAGAGGAACCTGGACAGACATTACAACAAATACTGTAAATGATAAAGAACAGCAGATTAGGACAGTCACTGTTTATTGGTGAAATTGAAAGTAAGATATATTTTTAGTTTTACTGTTCTATGAGGACATAAAGAAGGTAGAGCTTTTTTTTTTTTTTTTAAATTTATTTATTTTTTAATGTCCTTCATTTTAGATGGAAAATGAGGAACTTGTGTTTCTGGAAGGGAACCTATAATCACTGCAGCTTTATATTGATGCCCTACCAGTAAAGGCTGGATATTGTTTCAGGAAAGTACAAAATTAACAGAAAATATATTGGAATATTTTCTTTTCAAAACAGCCATAGGGGGATATTACAGTGGATATTGTGTCTGATGTGAAACTTCAATATTGAAATGTATGCAAAGTTAATGCAGTATGAGTTTTATAAAATGGATTTTGACATATTTTGTTGTGGATATACCACTGAAACATTACACAGCAGTTATTAACAGTATGAGGAACTTGAGAAATAATTCCTGGATAACGTCAACATTTGACATAAATGTAACTTGTTTGTTGTGTAAATGTTTTCAAGTGTGTCTGAGTCAAAAAAAAAATACAGCATAGCACACATGAATTGTCTGCTTTACAAATGTAATAAATATATTAGCTTAATTAACGTCGGTATATTTGATAATATTAGTATAATTAAATTAAGGTCAGATGTTTGGAACCATCTAAGAAACAATTAAGGTTACAAAAACAGAGTCAAAATGTAATGTGCATGGAAAACCACAGGTAGTTTAACCATTTTTTCCACAACTCTTACTTTACCGGACAAAAAAAAAAAAAAAAAAAAAAAAGAATACTGATATGAAAGAGGGTCCACTAATATTAAAATTAATAAAAGTTTAGATGCTTTAGAAACAGAAGAGCGTTTACAATCGTCTACAGTAGCAACTAAATACACGGAATAAACGCATATTAGTATTGGCTACTTACTCTTGTCCAGTACGTCCTCGTTGTCACAGTCTATGCCGAACATGTCCAGCTCTGTTTTTAAACTTTCCTGAGTTACTGATGACATCTTTTATGTTGAATTAAACGAACGCAGTTAGGTACGAAGATGATCACAGTCCGGTGTTTTGTTGACACTTCAGCTATGCTATGCTATGCTAATGCATAACACCGAAAATACGATTCACTGAACTGAACGATTTATGGTGGTATTATGAATCAGAGCGATCAGTTAAAGCTGTGAATATAAGATAAGAAATTAATCTCCTCGATGACAAGTATACATTTCATTTTACCGCGAAAAAGCGCTGCCGGTGTTGGCGGCCGGAAGTTACGACACAAAGAAACAGAGGAAAGCGGAAGTTAGAGGTAAAACATAAATAATAAAAGTCTTGCTGCTTTGGCGCCACCTAAAGGTCACCGAGGTTCAGATTAAATATTGCAAAGGCATTGTCGTTCAACCCAGTTTATTTAACCCGTGTGGTCGTTCCAGTTCAACACGTTTCACAACAATACTAATTACAGCTCTACAGGTTTATAAGGATCAGTCTGAGTGAAAGCCAACACACCTCATGTATTTAAAGTCAATGAACCTGAATATGAAACACTGTTGTAAAGATTTATCTTATACTGTATCAAATGGTTAACATCAGTGAATTTAAAGCAAAGAAACACAGGATTACCAAGAAACAAATCTGAGGCAATACCTCTTTTGTACCCTACAGCTAAAACACAAACGTAATATGAATGTATTTTAGCGAAAATGATTTTCAGTGATACACAAGTAACACAGAAAATTAAATGTATAACTTAAATTGCAAGAGTGGTCCTGTGTTTGTAAAGAGGCTTCACAGCCGTCAGTGGAATATCAAATTTCTGTTCTGGTGGGTTCCATAGTCTCAGGATGTTCTTCAATCTGTGGAAGTAAGACCAAATCACATGTCTCCAGGGTCAGATTGTTGTTGTAGTAATTGGATGGTGATAGTAAACAACAAAATTCTCATCTACCTCAGCAGAGTAGCATGTGCCCTTGGGAATGAATTTCCATGACGTAACCCTCCTCAGTGATTCACGGAGAGACGCTGACAATTCATGTGTGCTCTGCACCTAAAAACACATACAACTATGTCTCTGCATGTATGTGATTATAAGTAATGGATGACTGGAATGTATTTTGCTTGGATGTAATTGTTAACACATGTAAAAGTATAAACACTTCCTGACCTTCATGCTGTTCAGACAGGCATTTCTGAAACCCACGTTACTGCTGCAGCTCACGATGCTGATAGATGAGCTGAGAATCACTTCAGCTGCTGAATTCATCTTCTCTTGAACCTTAGATGTAAAACACAACATATGAGTTAAAATAATAGTTTTCTTTATTTGCTAATATGTGTTTTGTTTGATTAAATGTTAATTATTTGCTATTAATGTCTAAAGCACAACCTCCCTACATCAGAGGGTAGATCTTCATATTAGATGTTTCTTCTATCTGTAGATAAAAGCTTCAAAAATGTTAAATATACAATGTAGCTAAGAAAAAAGCCTGAAAAGCATATCAGCTGCTGCATTTTGTGTACAGAAAAAAGACAGAATTGATAAAAATATAAATCAAGAATGCCATTTTAGAGTTTCTCTATGTAAGATATGATGTGATGGTAATGTATTAAAGTCTTTCATACATACTATTGTGTCAATGTTGTGTAAAATTTCTGGTTTGATCAAAAAGATCATTTAGGGAATGGCACCTAAAATGTCAGTGTAATATGCACAAAATTGAAGTCTTTCAAGGAAAGGCTTTTTGAAATAATTGAGGGCATTATGACTTTCACAATTCCTCAGGACCCCAAGTTTTTTTTTTTTTTTTGCTGGGATTGCTACCTGGAGATGTAATACAGAAAGAAGACAAATACCTCTTTAAAATTCTTATAACTGCTTCCAAAAAAGCCATTACAAGCAACTGGCTCAAAACTGATGCACCCCGTGAGGATCAGTGGCTATAATAGAGGAAATCTACTCTATGGAAAGACTGACTTATTACCTACGGATCAAAGAACAGATCTTCACAAAGCACTGGAGAAAATGGCTGGACTATAAACAAAAAGCATAATTACTACTGTGTGTCATTTAAATATTTTGTATTCAACCAGTGACCCCTAGTTCCATGTTGTATTGTCAGGTATCAGCAAATCTAATTCAATGCTTTTTAATGCCCTTTTTAATGCCACTTTAAACAAATGTATTGCCCATGTCCAACTGCAGATACAGTTTCATATATAGTTTTATATATACATGATGGTTTACCATCGGCAGGCTTTAAGGTTCTGAATAGTTCCTCCTCTAATCACTTCTGCTGAAACTTGCATTTTCCCATTTTTCCAACATTTGCTAATATTCCCTCTGCTCTCTCGCCACAGCTCACAGCACGTTGCATTCCAAGCATCCAGTGTTGATGACTTCATGCCTCGGCTGTAAACAATAGCCAATTAAAGGGTTCCACCTGTCAATCATCACACTATACTTCTGATCAGAATTATTAAATGTTTATATAATCAAAATTAATCGTGAATAACAATGCTTTTTTTTTCCATCAACTGTATTTAATTTTTTAATGCCTTTGGACTTTGAATTCAATGCTTTTTAATGCCATTTAAGGCCTTAATTTTCACAAAACTTATTTAATGACTTTTAATGCTTTTTAATGACCTGTAGAAACCCTGTGTCTGTTGATAAAACAAATAAAAATAAAGTAAAAAAAAAAAGTCAGTGTAATGTAACCGCGTTGTGCTGTGTTGTTGAAGGTATCTGAATGTTCGTTTCATAATTGGTGTTAAAATACCCATCAAATAATATCAGTTATACCGAAGTCAAACTTGCCTTATTTCTGCGAGTCTGGCTTTTCAGTGCTTTCTTCAGCTCCGTCTGCAGAGCACTAACGACTGCCTGCCTGTTATTGTTCAGAATATCCTCTAGGTGGTGCTCTATCAGCATCTCGGTAACTATTGGAGAATCACAGAGCAAGTTAATGCTGAAGCTGCTGTGCAAACCACGTCTCACATTCAGCTGTAAGAACTGTAAGACACTCCCACCCTGAGTTTTATGATTATAAAAGCAGCTGTGTCTCACCCACAATGTCAGAGAGCTGTGTGGTGAAGGGGTCACTGTGCTGCAGGAAGAGGGAAATCAAGAGACTCTGGTGTAAAGGCTGAACAATCGATTTCTCATCTGGTTCCTCGCTGTTTCCTTGGTCTACTCTGTACACAGTACCATCGCTGTGCACAAGCTCTGCAGAGGATGTCGAAATATTTTTGTAAATGGAATGTAATGAGACAGAAACATAATCATTATTGATGCTCTCCTTTGTTATTAGTAGACCCACTGCAAGTCCACACTAGCTGATCACCTACAGCATCAGTGGATTGTCTCAGCGATCACAAGAATACAACATAACCTTGGGGTAAATGGAAGACACACCCTTGGATTTGGCTGGTAATTGTTCAAATATTTAGTTTTTACTGCTCTTTAATTAAAACACTAGTTACCTTCAGTTCAGTGAAGTAACAGATCCTCACAGATGTTTACAAAGTCTTTTTATGTTGGGAATAGCAGTGTTTTAAAGTATTCAGGCCAGAGTAAACCCAGTGCAACAAAAAAAAATAAACCATGCGACAGAGGATCCTCTCTCAGGAAGTTAAAGTCCGTGTAAAGAAGTTGGTTTATACTATGAGAAAAAATACACAATTACTCATTCATTCCTTGTTCAGTGACCAACTGGTGATTTATGTGGATTTGTGTGTGTTTCGTTTTTTTGGTTGTGATTCACTGTGTAATTTAAGAGAAAAAAGAAACAATTATTATGCAATACCGGTTTCAGAGAAATTAGGTCATGAAACCACTCCACAGCATTTCTTCTGTTATTCTATACCAGTGAGGCTGATTACACTAAATTCCAAATTATTGTTATTGTGTTTGTGGATGAGTCCTCTTTTTGTACTTCCATTGTTTTGTCCAGCTCCATCCTCTGATTTCAATCATGGGCTCTTTGGAAACCATTACAATGTTTATAAGCAGCTTTGGGCTAGGGCTGTGTTTCTCAACTAGAAACAGGTGGTTACCATTAATGTGAACCCAACTCAGTCATCAGGAAACGTATCCAAGTTTTCAGAAATGCACTTTAAAGGACAGAATTTACTGTTTTGTTTTAGGTTATAGGCTGTTCATGAAAACTGACACTTAAGTATCTTTAGAGAAATGTGATTTTCCCAACAGTGTTTGCTGTTAACCTTGGAAGCTGGAGCAGTGAAGGCCACGGAGACCCAGTTCGTGATAGTCCAGATGAGAAGGGAGGCTCTGGAAAAAGACGGAGGGGCCTGTGACTGGAACTTTACTAGGGCTGTAGATCAACACCTGGCCACATGTTAAGTCAAGGAAATCAGTTTGACATCTGACGTCATAATAGGATACAATCAGAAAAGGATATTTGTATATGGGTGAGTTGGGTTGCCAGGTTGGGGTACTGAAGTGCACAGGGGCGCAGCAGTGTGACTGGCTGAAGGCTGAGCACCCCATACAGACCTTGATTTATGACCTGTGGTGGGATACTGAGTGGTAATGTGTTACCCAGGACAGGGTGCCCTCCCTGACACCAGCGTCCTTTCACCAAAAACCCTGGAGGTCTGTCAATGGAAGGAGTCACCTTCAGCAGTATTTAAACATCATCTTCTACTGTAGAATAATTACAATGATGTAATTTCCTTAACACATCTACAATTTCAGGGCCTGTTTTTACAGAAAGTAGATGAACACTGACTCAAACATGAACAGCTCCACATTAAAAAAAACAAACAAAAAAAACAGCAGGACTGACTGTGTGTTACACGTGACATCCAAGGAAACTGACTGCTTTGCTGCCAGAGTAAAATTACGGTTGATCTTCACTCTGTAAGAATGTGACCAAAGAAAATTAACTCTTCATTTCTATTTCTGAACTGTTTCATTGTTGTAGTTTTTATTTTATTACCAGCATTTGTTATGTTGTAACTCATAAAAAAACAAAACCCAAAAACAAAGTATACTGCTATTCAAGATCTACTGCTTTGCCGTGTTAGGTTACAATTAACAAAATTAACTTTACAATATATAGTCAGTATTTTGGACTACTGAGGTCATACGCACATGAATATAGTTAACTATAGTAGTTTTACCTAAATTCCTGTCGGAGGATGCTCTGGCTGAATTTAAATTTAAGATGAATTTCGATCTGTGAAAAAAGAAATGATCAGCTTCTTTCTAATACCTTAATTATTTAACTAAACTCTAATTAATATGACACAGATCCTTTCATACCTCTGCATTTGCCAAACTGAATGTGTGCAAAAACGTCTCTAAACGAGCGTGCTCCTCTGGAATGAAAAACCTTTCACTGTTCATCTGCCCAGAGGAAAGAGATAAGCAGATATGAGCTTTATTTATGACATTAGAAAGGGAACATGTAAGACCATGGCTGCAAGGTTTAGTGGAAAGGTCATACTGTGATTATTGTGAACATTACTGTGATGTGACAGACCAAGACATGCTTGGTTATCAAAGAAAATAGACATTACTAAATGTGTATTTTTCACCTGAAACATACAGAACAGAACCTTACAGCTGTATGTGATTGTATAATTAAACATTATGATTATGATTCAAACACTATTTTAACATCTATATTTTATTCAGATAAGTTTTAGCATTTTAGTAAGTTTGGTAAATAATTTTCCAAAGTAACTGTTCTCAGTATATAGGTGTCTTACAAGATGATATTGTAATTTGACCCAGCATGTAGGTGTCTTACATGATGGTATTGTCATTTGAAGTTGAACATTCAGCTTCCACGATGCTGGTAAAGACTGGTTTTTGTACCTGACAGAACAGAAGTAATCTGAGGGAACCATACAGATCAGTAAAGGCACTCAGCTCCTCAGGGTCAGGCTCAGGATGTGGTCCCATACCACGTCCATCCTTCAAATCTGAATGGACTGTGGCAGTACAAAGTCATATAAAGTAGATGGAACCTGTGTATCTGTTTAGGTGTGCATGTCTGTTTACATACCAAGCTGGAGATCTTCCATGTTCATCCTTTCACACCAGGGACCAGCAGCTGCAACTGCACCACAAGCAGGAGCACAGTTACAACACGTTGCACTGGATGTCACAAAAACACTTGTTACCTTGTCAAGGAAATGCTAACAAGTCAAGTTTATTTACCTCTGCTTTCATTTAAATTCAGTTACAAGGTGGGCAATGAGTGTTCATTTTACTGTTTTTAACAACCACCAATTCATGTCAATGATGTACAGTGGTGGAAAAAAGTTTTTGGACACCCCATCATTTGTCATATATTGCATACACAATCAGTCTTATGTCATTGAACTCAACAAGTATTGTTTCATTTTTCAAACCCACATGCTCTCTTCTGCACATGCTCTGTTCTCTTGAGGTCAACACTGGATGTTTCAACAAGATAATGAAGCACATCCAGGGAATTGCATTTTTTTTTTTGTGTCTGTCTGATGCATCCACACCTTTTGAAACACAAAAAAGATTTTTCACAAATATTGCATGATAACATTTGAGATTGTGTAAAATTTTAAGGGTTTCTGAAAACTTTTTTCCACTTTTGAATTTCACTTCACCATGATGACATACAGTAGGTTTCACAATCACATTATATTGTAACGGTCATTATCTGTTTTAGTGTCAGGATTGAATAGACTGTTTTATCAGCAGGTTGCTGTTAAACCTTAAAATTCTTATTGCTATTTTTACTGCTAAACAAGCATATTTTAATAACCAGTGAAAACGAACTTTTGATACAGAAACTGTTGCGTTGTTTTGTTTTTAATTATTTTCATTTTAATCATATATGCATTTAATTGAAATATTAGAGTATGGTTAATTGCATTTTTAAACTTTTATTCTGTTGTATGAGTCACTTTGTTAGTTTTTCTGTGGAAAAAAGTGACCATAGGATTTTCTAGTTGCCTGTTAGTCTTGGTATTTTTTTTTTCCAACATAATTCATTTCTTCTACTATACAGTACATTTCCTGCTTTATTTCACTACCTTTGTTGGATTCCTTTTCTGACAAACATATCACATATTTTGACAATATTAAGCTTTTTTTTCACTCTTGTAGCTCACTCAAGCTAAAAATAAAATAGGAAGACTTACCAGTGCAGTTTAGTCTGTGAAAAGTATGTCCTTCAGTCCATAGTAGTACTAAAATTCCTCCAGTTGTGTGTTTTCTTGGTTGTTTCATTAGCATCAACAGCCGCAGCACCTGAAGGTTATTAAACTGTTAACATGATAGCAGGTGGCTAAGCTAGTTAGCTCAAAACTTAACTAGCTAGTGTTAGAACAGTTTATATAGTTACAATTTACTCTCCATTTATCAAACGTTTGTCAGATCCAAAGTAGGTATTTCTGGATAAATTAATACCTTATGCCGTTACCTGCTGTATTTCTTTGAGCATCTTTAATGTAGTGTAACGCCAGGTATTGTAAGGACAAGCGTTAGCTCATTCAGACCCAGGACCTGCTAATGTTCAAAGCAATACAATGACTGAAGTATAGGGAATTACATGGAAATGGGCTGGTTTAATTATTTATTAGTGTACTGAGTTCTTGTATTCAGTATACTTAAGTGAGGCATGTGAAGTACCTTATTTAAATACTTTCACTCAACTACATTTCAGAGGAAAAATGTGTACTTTTTACTTAAATGCATGTCTCTGACAGCCTGAATTACTTTTTATGATTATTATAATTTTCAACCCCTTCCTGTCCAGTGCAAAGCCTACGGAAGAGGATTAGGGCCATTGGGAAAAAAAAGTTTTACACACACACACACACGCACACACACACACACACACACACACACACACACACACACACACACACACACACTTATTTATTTATTTATTTATTTATTATTATTATTATTATTATTATTATTATTATTATTATTATTATTCTGAGATTAAAGTCAGAACTGGGTCATTCCATGGCAATTCAACCACTGGTCCCCACATGACCCCCTCAGAAAAATTCTGAAAAAAAATTCACAATTGTTCACTATTACAGATATGACATTCAAATTTTGGATGTGTTCGTTTATCGTTTATCTGGTAGGTGAACAAGTGTGAATTTTTTCAGAATTTTCTGAGGGGGTCATGGGGGGCATTTTCTGAAATTTGGTTGATTTGGGATGGAATGACCCAATTCTGAGGAAAAAAGTCAGAATTCTGACTTTTTTCTCAGAATAATAATAAAACAAATATATATTGGACCTTAATTTTTTTAAAATTTATTTTTCCCTAGTGGCCCTAATCCTCATCCATAAAAACCATACGTCACTGTGTTGACTGAGTTGAGGAAATCCTCCATCAATGCTTTAAGAGAAACTCTTAAAAAAAAACTACCTTGGATTAGCTGAAAAAGGCAGTGTTGCAAAGTTGTTTTTCTGTGTTCTTAAAAGTTGACTTACATATAATGATTTTAAAAAAATAGGACGGAATATAGATTAAACTACCAGTTTATAGGGCTGTGTCACATCTACCACATTAATGGTAGACCTAATATTAATATAAAATGGTACATATATTAGAAAACCACTGAAAAAAACCATGGTACTACATAGTGGCAAGTTAGTTTGCTGGTAACTTACATACTTTAAGAAAAGTTCTGAATGGAAAACATTTACTTGTGCTTGAGTACTTTTACTTCCACCACTGCCCACCATGGTGAATTTTGAGCCATAGAAATAACATTTTCAGGCTGTTTTACAAAAACCTGTAAAACTGTCTATGAACTTTCTGACTGTAATCACCTCTTCATATAATCTACTCCTCATTCACCCTTTAACAGTTCAGCAACTGCCTTTTCCAGATGTTTTCAAAAACCTTTCATTCATATTGTTATAATTCTCTCTGAAATGATCCACACAACATACATTTATTAAGAAATATTTATTTATTTGAATAACTGAGCATAGAAAGATTTTTAAAAAGCCAATGTGCTGGTTACAGGTACTTATAAAACACAATATGAAACAATAAAAAACAAAATGCCAAGATACTTATCATCTGTAATGATTATTGTTTTTTTGTTCATTTTAAGGTTCTGGTTCATCCAAGCCTCAAAACAAGTACATAAGCCCCAAAAATGTAAAACAAAATACCACAACAAAAAAAAAACAAAGAGCATGAAAACTACCTTGAGGACTTTTCCCAGATATAATATATGCAAACCATCTTCTCTGGCAAGTTTAAATGTTAAGCTTTTAAGATATTATTTATTATCTGCTCAGACTTTTAAATTCTTTTGCACAGACATGGTGATAATGGTGGTTTAAATTTACCTTAATATAAATTCCATTTTGTTTAAAAATATGCTTTTTTGAATTCTGTTAAACAGAACCCAAACCCTCAATCCATGCTTCAAAATCTTCTACAAATAGTGTAACCCAGACAGCACCTAAGTCCTCTGAAACCTGAGGGGAAACCCACGCTATTGTTACTAGAAAAGACATAATAAATAAGGCAATTCTTCAGTTATTTTCCCTCTTTCTCAAACCACTCCTTGTATCCTCCAGCATAATTGCACGCACTAAAAAAAAGACAGAAGATAAAGACTTCATTACTGATGGTGAAATGCATATATCTGGACATATTTTTAGAACAACAGGTAATGCTACACAGTCAAGTTAAATTCATTCATTTAAATGTGATAAAATGGGGCAACACAGTTAAAATGTAACTACGCATGCACATACTTCAAATATCCTGCTTCAAGGGCTTTGCTTGTGGCTGTTGCCCCTCTCTTGCCCATCTGGCAATGAAACACCAGTTCTGGGGTATCCAATGGTGGCTTGGTTACTCCATACTTGGACTTGAATTCTTCTGGCTCCATTGCAAGAGCTTCCTCTACTGTGTTAACTAAACAAGGAGAGAAAAAACACAAGGAAAGCAGAAATGACTTCAATATGAAAAAGATGGCAGACCAGACTTTAATGTAAAACATTCTAAACCACTGAAAAAAAAAAATACAGTCTACATTCATGCTTATCCACAGCTGCACACTTAAATATATCCTGTGAGTGCAACAATAACACACCCAGGAGACTCTGGTATGAGCGTGGATGATAAGGGGCAATTGTCAGGGGAAAAACTGAGAAAAAAAACTGCATCAAACATGAGGCTGTTCTAAAATACAGTCACTCTCTTTCCTTTAACTGGTAGCAGCCAGATTTCTTTATTTTTTTTGCTTTAACCAAGGACATCACATCACCCCTTTATCGGCATCTTTGCATTGGTTTCCTGTTCATTTTAGAAGTAATTTTAAGATTTTACTGATGACTTTTAACGGCTATCTGGGTCTGACTCCTGATTACATAACTGAAATGCTGACCCCATATGACTTGTGACCTGAGATTCTCAGTTGGGACCCTTTTAGTTGTTCTCCAGTTCAGGCTCAAATCTAAAGGTGTCCTTGCCGTCTCGAAGAAACTACCTGAAAAGATTATATCCATTCTTAAAATACAGTTCTATAAGCTTGCCTTTGTATGATTTTATTATTCATAGTGTTTTATTTCCATCTTTATTTTATTTCAGTATTTTGTATTGGTTTTTAAAAACTTTATTTTAGTTCTGTCCTATTGTTTTTACCACCTATCACTTTATTAGTATTTACATCCCTTTAATGTGAGGTTGTCTCTTTTCAATCTTTAATTCCACTTTATTTTGGGATTGGGTATTGACCTTACCAATTTTTTGTTTTGTTTTCTTTTTAATTATTGATTAAACAAATTGTTTAAACTGTAATTCTACAATTTCCTGTATTATTTATCTTTCGCAAAATTTTCCCAAATTGCTATCTAGCCTAAATTTTGTTCATAATTATTTGGATAATTGGTGATGCAGTTGCACTTACCACTTCTGCGTGAGTGACAAGTGTTTAACTAACTAACTAACTAACTAACTAACTAACTAAATAAATAAATAAATAAATACACATACATAAGGATAATATAATAGGAATGATAATAATTAAAAAAAAAAAAAAAAAACATACCTGGGATGTGTATGGACCCTGGGATGCGTCCTTTATCCACTTCTTCTTTAGTGCGGACATCAATAAGGAGGAGATTCTGGCTCTTTCCCAGAAGTGCTTTGAGATCTGCATAAGATATTTCCTTTGTGACTGGAAATGAGTGGGGAAATAATGTGATAAAAGTAAATGGGTTGTCTCATAAACCGTGGTACAAAATGAATAATTGCACCATTGCTTTTACATGAAACAAAGGGATTGGGTCGGACTAACTAAAGTAATCCTTAACCACTATAAACCATATACCCAGAGGAGTAATTGCTGCTCCTTTGATGGGCTGTGTCCATCTGAGTCAAGCTGTAAAAACCCCTAACACCCACCCCTACCTGAAGGCCACAATCCACTCAGGAAAATTACTCCCTCATGTTGGCACTCATGCTTTTCCTTATCACTCATGCCTGTGCCTCTTAAAGTCAGGAGTAAAGGTACATTCCTCTCATCGTCTTTGATGAAGCATGGTGTGGTATGCAGATACTTATCGCCTCTTTACAGAGTAAAATAGTTTAAACTGGTTTATTGTCGTTGCCTAGGTAACTATTCCCTAATGGCACCTATAATTGGCTTCCGGGTAACATCAGGTAAACATATTTCTGCTGAGTCATTCTGACAATAGCATGATGCAGCTGTATTTTAACATAACACAATAACATCACAAGCGAAGTTTTGTGATATTATTTTTCTAGTTTGAAATGATAATGAACAAAACGGCACTACAGTGTATGCTAAAGAATGCACCTTAGCTCAGATGTGAACTAGTTAGCACAACACAAACAATCTAATCGTAAATGTTTCATTTAACGTTTGAGATGTTTAAAGTCGTTCAAACCCAAACAGACTACAGGTAATTTGCTTTTGCTTTGAATGTCTCAGTAAACTGAATGAAAACAGGTGCCGACTCACCTTTACTCGCCATCCTGCTTGTGTGGAGCCTCTAGATATGAATGAGCCGTTCAACTGTCCGTCTAGAGCACACACCTTCTTCCTCATACTGTTTGGTGACACATCATTGGCTTAGACACAAAAAAAGGCGGGACTTTGATGAATAGACACGGCTTTTGGCCAATTAAATAAACTTCCCATTTCCCTGTATTGTGTCTCACGTGACTTTCATAATAAGACTTTAAAAAAAAAATGTAGTTACATTATGGCAAATGTAATGGAACAAGAATTCGGATCTTTAAATGAGTAAATAAATAAATCCAATGCTCCTATTTTTTTGGGGCTTATGATCACAAACATTATTCACAGCTGTTTCTCAGGTGTATACCATTACTACCCAGGTATATAGCATTGAAGTAATTTTGTTATTTTATTATCACTTAAATAAAGATTTGAATATGGAGCTTTAGCATTATATGTGACTAGACAGAGTCAAAGATTCAATAAAGTGAAAGAGAAATGACAGATATATATTAAAATATGTAGAGTTGCACACGCTTATGTCACAATTACATTGTTTAAAGTTGATGTTTTAACTCATTCATCCATATATCTGTTGGATATATAGTCATATGCAAAACTTGTTTAAGGGAAAAAAAAAGACACTTCACATCTTTTATTAAAACAAATTTTAATTTAGTAGAAAAGTTTCAGTGATTATACCCTAAAGATTAAGCACTGTATTTACAAATGACTTCAACTATGATTGAATTAGGAAAACCTGCAATAAATCTACATTTAAAAAAAACCTACAGTGGTTAATTTGCCTGCAAATAAACCTGTAGTTCACACTCCCAAACATGTAAAAAAAAAAAGGGGAAAAAAAGAAAAAAGAAAACAACTATTTGTTAGTATTGCTTTACAAATAGCAAAATTGTTTTTCCAATAGATTCACATGCTCCTTGAAACAGGAACTTCTGTAATTAATCACAGCACCATCTGAGTGCCTCTTTGCTTTTGTTTTCCATTCAGGCTGTTGCTGTTTAAGGGGCCTGTTCAGTGTCACTGGTTGGAATGTCTATGCTTATATACTCATCTAGATCACAAAGTTCCTTCTGTGCTGTAAGATGGGTTTCCAAGTCCATCACTGGAGTCTCTCTTTGGCTTTTGACACAAGTGATACTTCCATGAAATCACAGCTCCTATGATGAGAAGCAGAAGGAGGGCCACTCCTCCCCCTATGACCCCAAGCATCAGTGTATGGTCGGAGGATTTAGGAGGGTCATAACGTGTACAGGAGAACTCTGTTTCGGTACTGTGCCCTGCACTGTTCATGGCTTCCACGCACACCTTGGTCCCAACCTCCAAAGACCCAATGACACCATGTCGTGAAGTGTCTTTAAACTCCAGTGCCTGCCCTTCACGTCCCTGGACCACCACTTTGTAACCGGACACCACAGACGACGGAGCACACCACTTGACCTCTACCTTCCCCTTGTCATCCCCCTGTCTGACAGGCAATAACTCTTGAATACGTGGAGGATGAGGAGGCTCATTAGGCCCGGTGGATCCAGGACAGATGCATCCAGTGTTTTTTGCAAGAACACTGCAGGGCTCCTGATTCTCCACACAGGGGTTGTACTGGCAGAACTGGGGCTCATGGTGGACGAAGGCTGGCCGCTCAGAAGCCTTCACTTTTTGAAGATTGTCATTGTCTTCATATTCGTCATAATCATCAGTTGAAGCCACTCGTGTCACATATATAAATCGTAGACGAGTGACAGGAGGGGAAGTAGGATTGGCATGACTGAAGAGGAGGTGGAGGAAGGGAGACAAGGTGCTCAGAAAAAGCAGAAGTAAAGCCGGATTCCTGCACAGTGACGTCATCTCTGTGGAGACAAATGACAAAAAACAAATTCTAGTTATTTGTCACTGGAAAATGATATATATAGAACCAACCACCCACATGTTGCCGAGTGTTTGTATGTATATTAAAATTATTAAAGTTGTTAACTCAAAAACACATAGGGTGAATCATTCATATATTCTATAACAGTTTTTAGGCATTTGTTCTCTGACTTTATTCTTGACATCAGTTTTAGAAAAAACCCAAAATATGGTACGTTTCTAAATTCATTCAGTTTTCTGCTTTCAAAACTTGGTCCACCAATTTGTTGTCGTTGACTCACAATTATTTTTCAGTGATATGTTTGGGAAAATGTGACGCACTTTAAGTAATGGAGGCTCTTGCTTGTAACAGTATTAACATATCTGAATGTCATTTTCCTTATGTATGTCTAAGATTAGTTTGTATTAGGTAATATTAAATGTTTACTTTAATATTAAATTAAATCAGCTTTCATTAATTCAACAGTGCACTCCAGTGTTATAATATCTATCAGATGTCAGATCACAGATGTCATCATGAATTTCTTTTTTGAAGACTAAGTAAAATTAACCTGAATTCACCTTAAGAGGAAATAGGAGAGGCTAAGTAAGGACAAAAAGGAGCTACTAACAATTAGCAAAGCGCCAATAGCTGCTCTGTCAAAACACAGAGATGTTGCTATAACAAATATTTTTGTCTGTGGTCATTTGGAGAACTCAAAGAGGAGAGACATAAGAAAAAGGTTTTGAAAGATCGTTGACACATGGTGGAAGTTTATCTCACCCGATTCATGTCACAAATAGTTTTAAACAGTTTACACATCTGTTTTTGGTATAATGAAACATTTGTGATGTTCTCGTTTCCATGCTGTAAACACTTCCTGATAAATAAATGCTGAGTGCTGGAAGACTAGTACAACTATTGGGGTGACCACATCAGCACCTCCATTTTCTGGCAGGAAGCCAGATGTGAAGTGTGGGAACCCAAAGTAAATCAAGCAGATTTGTCTCCTTTGAGAATTATATGTTTTTAACCATCTTTTAAATGATTAAAACACCCCAAAACTGCATAAAGATGATTCCCATGCCGCTGAAAACCCACAGTGGTGACAGAAACTTTGAGAAAAATCTTTCCAGTGTTTTGTATCTGGTCAACACATATATGTCACTGTCAAAGTCTCACTGTGTGAATGAAAACAAAGCAGAGTAAATACTGGAAGTGTTTTACTGTACCTGTTTGGTGGTGATGGATGTTTCAAGTCTTGAGTCTTTTCTTCTCTCCTGATTCCTCTCTGTCTGTTCTCACCGTTAACTCACTGCTGCTTTCTGTTCTCACCGTCTTAAGCTGTTTCGTTCAGACTCCCTCCTCCTCCTCAACACCCCCACATGTCTCCCCTCAGTGCCTCTCCCTCCCCCTTTACTCTTGCATACTCCGTCTTTCTTTTCTGTCTTTTTTTCCTCTCGTTCTTGTCTCTCACTCCCAACAGGGCGTCCAACTCGACACATTTGCTCTTTTTATTTCTTTGTTTGGATTTTTTTTTTTTTTTTAGAATGCATCTGTGTTGGAAAAGGAGGGAGGGTCACCATGTGCTGCTCAGCATATTAATGTGTTTAGTAGCAGCAGGCAGCAGTATGTGCCTCTGCTTGTTGCAGTATGTGTTTGTGCAATCTGTAGGTGTAGATGTCTGTTTTTGATTACTTCTTAAGGAGCAATGTTAAAAACTTCCTGAATACTCTGCAGGTGTTATTGTGAAATGAACAGGACATAAGGTCGGTATGTGTTTTTGTACCCCTTTGAGTGTGGGGGGTTGAGAATGCATGCATGTGTGTTTATTATAGACCCCCTCCATGCCTGAAGGCCCCATTGTGACAAACTGGAGGGGAACGAACGATAAAAGCTTTCTGCTGTCTTATCCTTTTATGGGGAGAAGCTGGCAAAGTAGGCAAGTTCGTTCTTATTCCAAGTGCCCGCATTGTAGGCAAGAGACAAACAAAACCAGGTTGGGAGTTTTTCTTCTTTTCCAGCTTAAAAACTTGAAAGATTTTCTCAACCTGACTCAGAAAAATCCTTCTGACTTCTGCCTCTTCTTAGAATATATATCCTAACTTGAATTTGAGTGAAAATAGAGTATGTTTATTGTAAGAATGTGTGCATGAAAAGGACTTTTTCCTCTGAGACTCCATCGTGGCCGTGAGAATGAGCACTTGCCTTTATAAATCACTACATGTTCAAGCAACATTATTTAATAGTACACTCACAAGATAAGACTGAGGAAACACTAAATTACACCATTATGAATAAACGCTCAAAGAAGAGACGATTAATAGCTGAGATGTTCTGCAGGAAATTAATACAAGCGATAGATGTAGGTACTGTTTATATTCTGTGTTTTGTAGAAAAAGTTAATGTTTAGAAGGAATGAGCATAGTGTGGGTATATGCATGACTACGCTGGATACACAGGGAATGTTTATTAAAGAATTAAAAAAGTTATGCAACTTCTAAAAACATAGTCCAGAGCCCACCCAACTCTAGTATACACTGACATTTGAAGCTTTTGATCCCATCTGCATTTAATCTGTCTCTTAAATGAGGACGGGGAATGATGAAGTACTTTCAAAACACGCTGTCCACTCTTTACCGCAAAAACATCAAATAACTGACTGACATTTTAAAGCATATATTCTTTCAATGTATAAGAGAGTGTAAAGAGTGCTTAATAAATGAGAATGTAATTGAACTAAAGATGGACTCATAAGTTCTGTGTAAAACTTTTCCTTCTGTCAGGCCTTTCTAAGGAAGGTTCTGGTGGTTATTATCATGTGGTTGTGCTTGGAATCAATGCAGTGTTGGTGAAAGTACCTTCTAAATAGAGCTCTGAAAACCGTAACTGATTAAATTTACAATGTACTATGGCAAAATGCACCATGAAACAGATGACTGAGTGGTCAAAATGGCTTTAAAATGGGCTAAACCAAACTATAAACTGACTAGTTATATTACTTGATTGTCTTGTACTAGGAGACTTGAGATTGGATACAGAAATACAGCAATACATCAGTCCATTTATTGTTTAATTGTTTATGCAGAATGTGTATTTAATTTATAATAGATTGCAGCTGTTTTACTAACATAGTCATGGCAGATGGTTCTTGTCAAAGAGTTTAATAGCAAATGACACCATGTTTAATTGTTTAACTGTCAAAGACCTAAATAGCAGTTGGCAAACAAACAAAAAAAAGCTGTTTACTGACTTTTTAACCATTAATTGTACCAATACTAGTGCTGTCAAATGATTAGAATTTTTAATCAGATTAATCACAGGGTTGCTGTGGACTAATTTAGATTAATCATGATTAAATATAATTCATTTTTAATCTATATTAATTGTGTTTTATTTTGCATGAGCAAACAGACTCAAGAAAGAAGGAAATATATATGTACGTAACATGTTTATTAAACACCTTCAACAGTTTCAACAAAACAGCTTGAAACAAAACAACTTGAAACAACTGTTCCATCTTGGGGTTTTTTGTCTTCATTTTTCCATCCAGAGGATCAACATGCTGTTTAGTGTCTTCCATCTTTATGGGTTGGTTCTGCTGCCTGTCACTACCAGATCAACTGCCCATTTGCACATGCACGACGGTAACACTACAAACTGACCCAAATGCGTTAGCAGAGACCTTCAGAGTCATTCTGCGCTGCAGATGGATTAATTGCATTACAATTTTTAATCAAATTAATCATGATGACAGATTAATCCACGTTAATGTGTTAATTTTGGCAGCCCTAATCAATACATTTACATAATGCCTGCAAAATGTAGTTGCTCAACTTTTCACTGGCATCAGATATATCTTTTTTTTTTTTCTATTCAGAGGCTTCGTAGTGAACATGGAGACACAGTCATCTTATGTAACACCGATTCACCTGTAAAACCCATGTGGTTTGACAAATGACAGTGGTTGTAGACATTTGTTAAATTAATTACGTCTTTTGCTTAAAAGATCATTTTTTCCCTCAGTTTTGATATAATAACCTTTGAATTAACTCTGAGCTTTTGTGAACATTTACATGATCAGTAAATTCATGAAAAATGCAAAATGCAGAGGATATTAGAATAAATTATGGTAAACCACTTAGGAAACAATAAATGTAGAGACAAATTCATTTGGAAGTCTCCACAAAATAGTTCTATATATTTGAGGGTTAAATATTACAAGCTAGAGGCAATGCATCTGCGGTTTGGATACATTTTTCATTTATCCTATGTAAAAAGATATTTTATAAAATAAAAGTCATGTGAATGGGACTTTTTTTTTAAAATACCTGCTTGAAAAAAATATCTATAGTAGAGTGGACAGGGTATAAACCTTTAATTCATTCAGGGTCTTTCCTCCACCCAAATATGATGAATAAAAAAAATTAAAAATCCATGTTTTATTTTTATGACTCAGTATGTGGTTTGTTGGATAAACAGTTTAATTACTTGACATATTACACAAATATGAATTTATTTGAAGAGAACTGTTGCAACATGAAGCGTACTTGCTCAACTACACTTTCACCGCTCCCCAAATTTGGACAGATGTCAAACACAATTATGCTTTTTATTTTCACTCAGGTCTGAGCACGCACCTGTTAGACTCAGCCCTGCTGTACCTGCATACGTCAAACGCCCCTATGTTGAAAGAAAAGATAAACTGAATGGAAAAGTACAGTCACTTCCTGCATCAGACTATATTGTCTCACTTAACTGTATTTCTGTAGAAAACAAGTAATCCTCTAGTCATTTTTATTTATTTTATATTTATTTAACCAGGAAGAAAATGCCATTCAGATTAAGAACCTCTTTTCCAAGGGAGTCCTGGCCAAGAGGCAGCACAACACATAGTTACAACATACAGTTACATCATACAGTTACAACATACAATAATTTACAAGCCCAGTCATAGTTTCTAGTAGTTGATAGTATTGACTATTTCATTTCTTAGCCACTCCAAATTCCTATTAAAAAATTTAGGTATTGATGAAATCCATATTCCTAATAATAAATGAGGTTGTATTAACTTTAATCCACTCAATTTTTATATTAATACTCAGGTGAGAACCTCATTTTAACTGAGTAACATTAAAAATGCCCTATACATGATAAAATACAGAAAAGTGACAATGATAATGTAAAAATTAGAAAAATAAATTTTACCCATGAAGACCCAAACAAGCACTGCTGACCAAACAGCATCTACTGATCTAAACTGTTTAATACCTGCTGATCCACTAATTCTATCAATACATGTAAATAATTAGTGTAAAATGCAGTTTGTCATCTTTCCATTGTCATCAGATATGACCCATTTGGACATTCAGAGGCTCCATAGGAAACATGGAAACTTTGTCATCTTCTAAAACACTGATTCACCAGTAAAACTCACGGAGTTGGATCGATGACAGTGGAAGGAGACACTTGGTTTATGTTCAGTTAATGATATATTTTATTAAAGAAGTCACTTTTTCTTCAGTTGTCTCTATTTTGATATAATAACCTTTGAATCTACTCTGAGCTGTTATGAACATCTACATGATCAGTGAATTAAATGTAAGAAATTACATGATTGTCACTGAAAAAATTCAAAATAAAGAAGATAATATAACAATAAATACAGAGAAATCATTTAAGAAAGGTTAAATATAGATAAAATTCATTTGGGAACTGACACAAAAGTAGCCCTGGGTCCTTATGGGTTAAAATAAGAAAGCTCAATGAGTAATTGCAGTTATTAAAATACAAAACAAATAAATCAACTAAAGCAAAAATAGACATAAGCTTTAACTGGTCCTAAAGCTAAGTTTAAAGATGGTTAAAAAAATTTTTAAACTGATTTTCCATTCTTGGTAAAAACATACATGCAACATAAAATACTGTAAAAAAAAAAAAAAAAAAATCACTATTTTCCATGAAGTTGGAATAAAATATTTTTACCTCTACTCATGAAGTGATTGTGATGATGTGCTTTATTCTTGATAGACAAAGTGTAACTGGGACTCAGTACGTAATCATTGTACCTGGTCAAAGGTGACTAGTGATGTGTATAAATAGGAATAAGAAGAGGAATGTGTCTGGAAACAAAATTATTCCAATTTTATGGGCAACAGTGCATTTAGGCCATCGTGAAAAGTTTACTTAAATGAAAAAATAAGACCTCTGTGTATGCTTTAAACTGTGGTTTAAAGGTGACTGTGAAAGTAAAGCCATATCTCTCAAACCCATGAATATAAAGGTTTTGTAAATTGACTTTTCAGGTTGTTTTGGCTGTCAAAGATAAATATCTTTTTCACCCCTTATTGTCCCTCTGTCTGCAAACGTCGGGAGCTGATAATTTTACGCAACCTGCAACGAGGTGGTTCACGTTACTGTGACTTGTCTGAGGTTTAAGTGAGTCATTTCAACGTCCATTCTTGAGTAAGACAACATTACTCCAGGAAGTTTGAGCTGATAATCTTCATTTGTATCTGCTGATAGTTACAAAAATCTCCACAACACATTCCAGTGCAAAAGTTACAGTATCCAATATTTTATTATGGAGCAACTGTTTAAGAACTGTTTAAGAATCTCTATTACAAAATTAAGGTATAAAAGAATTGTGTTTATGACACAAATAAAATGCTAAAATATTTCACTCTCTCTCAATAAATCTTTGTAGTCAGCATATTTTAGTCTATGATGTATGATCAATATAGCTATTAATACTACATTAGTACTGGAAACATATCTTACATCAAAGGCAGTGTCATGGATTCATCTTCCAGTTGTATTGTATTCATCTTCCAGTTGTATTGTATTCATATTCCAGTTGTGTAAATGATCTCATGCTTATGTGTGGGAAAGATGACGTTACAAAACAAAACACTTAGACTCTTGGTCAAATAAGGCAACAGGGAGAGACAGAGGAGGATTAGAAATATTTAAAGTGTCCACAAACTCCTTATACTTAGATTTTATTTGTCTCATAATCCCACAATCTTGAATAATAGATTAAATACAGTAGGTTGTATACGGTATTAAACAATTCATGGTCTGATTAAGAGACATCATTTACTGTATTTAAAACATCAAGTGCTCATGAGAGTACAAATTAGATGAATATGGGCAGATGACTGTGTAATATTCATCGTCATACCCAGGTTAATGTGCAGACTCACTGTTCAGGTGAAACCAAGCACAGCAGGTACACACATACCTTGGTTCTGATTGTACCAGTGATATGGGGCAGTGTTTTGTCTTCAGCCATTTTCCAACTTAGGAGAAAAGGAGAAGAGGATAAACACTGTCTGTGCCCTCATATAAACTATTCTTGAAACTGTACATCACTGCTAAGGAACTACCGTATATAATTGTATACATAACAGTTTCCACTACCATTAACAGACCAGACTGTGAGGTCAATGCAAACTGGCTTCAGAGCCCAAAGGAATAAAAGAACCCAAAGCATGAGTCATGTTACTCCAGATAATGACTGGCGCGCTGGTGCAGATTCCCTCTCCCACTACCACAGCATGTTACAGCACGTTACTAAAAATGTGGCTGACAAAAAGCACGTACAGTATCACTACCACTATTTAATTTCACTATTACACCATGACTACATCAAAATGAAGCAGTGTTACGATAGTTAATACGATCAAGCTACTTGATGTCAGAAACATCTGCTCATTAAGTGAAAACATGAGACTCTTGAGTTTACTATAATCACTCAGGCAGGCGTTTCTGTGAATGTGACAAAACTTCAGTGTGTGAGAGCCTTGACATCCCACTAATGATAACGCAGAGACTCATTCCCTCTGCTACCCACACCTCTCTGAGGATTTAAAGAATTCCTATTTAAACAGGAAGCACTACTGCTGACTACATCCCCGTCACCTTTGACCCTAACTTCACTCGAAAGTAATCCCAGGGTTGTCTTGCAATCAGACTCTGTGAAGTTGTGCGAACCGCTATTTTTATCCAAAATATTGTGGGCTAAGAAATCTTACCATTCCTCCAGGGGAAAATTGGAAACAGGCATGTAATGATGTAGCAGCTTCACTGGATGACAAATCCTATAGGCATGTGTATGTGATTGGAAGAATGTATTTAAAGGAGTGGGCTGGAAATGGGGGATTCCATCCTGAAACAAGCTCAGAAGAGTTTGAATCAACTGAAAGACTTAGTGGATGTGAATATAAGCATCCGTTGTGATGGACATGGATTGCTAATTACCAGTTAAATATGCTTTTAATGTAGAGAAAAAAATTATGGAGGAATCAGGATTTACTTTGACTGGATATAGTAGTGAGTACAACTACGCAGAACACAGAAATAATGAAGGGCAGAAAAGAAAAGGAAAAATCTCATGACATTTTCTGCCATCAACACACTCTGCTGAATATCAGAACCAGAAGATAATACCAAATACTCAAGATGTGAGGTTGGTACTATTTGTGTTTACTTTACAGAATATCAGCTCCTTCTGGTGAATATCACTCTTCACCTAGATGCTATTTCAAAATGCTGACTGAAATTTAACAAGTGAAATCTGAAATAACATGACTGAAGGATGAATTTAACTAGTATCCAATACGTTTGGGCTTAAACACCATCTTAAACTGAAAATGGAAAACTGTCATCTTGCTTTTGTTAAATATATTGCACAAATATATAACCAGAATTAGCCAGTGCATAAAGGTTAAAGTCTATGAAAGTCTATTTGAGTAAATTTAACCATCATTGTGGTAAATGTTAATTCTGGCTTTTATTGTTGGCTTCATTGTCGTGATTCTGCACAACCCTTTAAATAAGGTTATAGCTCCCCTTAGTGGTAAATGGCTGCTATTATAGACTTTGATTTTATTTTTCACTTGGTAATGTAAAGTCTAAAAGGATAGATAGATAGATAGATAGATAGATAGATAGATAGATAGATAGATAGATAGATAGATAGATAGATAGATAGATAGATAGATAGATAGATAGATAGATAGATAGATAGATAGATAGATAGATAGATAGATAGATAGATAGATAGATAGATAGATTGATAGGGAAATTCAAGTAAAAGAGCTGATCATACACTTTCTGCATGTTTTCTATCACAGTATTAATTCAGAGCTGAATATATTTTACACTCTTAACCCTAAAATCATATGACAGAACATTATAGTGGTTACACAGGTGTTTCGTTCAGTCACTTGAAAACTTTGCTCATTTGTGAAATTGTTTTAGTTATTTCTCCTGGGATTTGCTTTCTTTAGAGTTTCTCACATTTAATTTAATTTAATTTAATGAAATATGACTCCTCAGAGGCAGAACATCTTTAGTGTAAAAACTGTTTGACCTAGCGTTGCCATACCACTACAGTTGTAACTCTTATAGGCTGTTACAAAACATGTAACAGCCTATAAGAGTGCCTCGGATTCAAATACCCAACAGTAACATAACACCTCTTCATCAGTCATTTACAATAAAGTCCTGATATTTGTCCCCAGTGCAGATTTACATTCACACCTTGACTCAAATGTGACACATGGACTTCTGCGTCAACGGGCTGCAGTAATGCCTACAGCGACATGGATGATGAGCACAAAGCTAAAGCCAAATTACATGCTCAGGTGATTTCAACCCACAGATGATCACAGGACTTGTAATATGTCAGTGATACTACAGAAAATCAACCTTCCCACCGGTCTTTTAGATCTCAGGAAATCTTAGATAAGAAGGGCGGCAATCTACAAAGCACATACCACTTCTGTACATTCAAACATTCAGGCTATTGTTTGGGTTTTGTGTGTAATCTTCAAAGAACTCTAAAACTAACCTTATGAATGAACACGGTGAACGGAATATGATAGTATAAATAGAAGGTAAGGTCTAATCTTTTAAATAGTTTGTTCAGTTCATTGGCTTCATAGCAGTGACAATATGGCTGTCTTACATAACCATTCAGTACAAGAAATAGGGTGGGAACTTGAGAAAAACAACCTGTAGAGGGGAGAAAATCCTTGTGCACACACATTATAGTCAGGAGAGATAGATATGGGCTGGCAAAAGGGTAGCATGAAGACTTTAACAGGCAGCAGAAGCATATGGGTGACAAATTAAAGGAAAAACTTAATAATTGAGTAGTTTCTTGCACGACTTAAGCCCACCATCCATGGTTCATGAGAGTTCACTTAATGTTTGATGAGTGACCAGATGTCAACCCATTTAGACACCAGTGGGAAATTTTGTACCAGTGTGTTTAGACATCACTCTAGTCATCATCATTAAAACATGAAATGGGGGGATTTGGTTTTCATTCCTCTGATAGAGTTCAGACACCGTTTAATCAGTACCACGGCAACAGTACTGAATCTGTTCTGGACACATATGGTGGTCCCACACCTTACTTACACACTTAATGTTATTTTTCCTTTGTCATCTGTCTATTTCAGCTTGATGGTCAACAATCACACATATTTCCTTGGAAAGGTCCGCAAATCAAGATATCTTAAATCTTCATCTACTGTGTAAAAACAGTATTATTGACCTTCACATCTAAAGCCAAATGAACTTGAATCTTTTTGTGAGTTTAATTTATATGATGATATAATTGCATTTTCAGATTCAAGTGCATTAGGTTTGTGCATTTACAAACATTTATTTCCAAGTCTTCAAATATCAAAGATCACTATTGAGAGACAAAACAGTACAGTACAGCACTGCGCAAAAAGCTCAGGCCATCTTCAGCTTTGTTGTTTTTGCAGGGTTGTAATGAGCATACATATTAATTTCTCAGTTGGTTTTCTTCAGATACAGCAAGAAAGTACAAGGAATATGAGGGCAGTATTAAAAACATACAAAAAAACATGTCTAAATGGCTTCTACAGGCTAAAGTCAGTATTTAGTATGACAGTGCCCCAAACAATAATAAACAACTGGCATGTGGTGCATGAAAACTGGTAAAAAAAAACAACAAAAAAACAAAAACAAAAAAAACTACCAGAAAATCAATACAATACTGCCTCAACAAAAATAAACTAAGACAGGATAAGTGCGAAGGGAGGTCACACTAAATAGACACTTTAGTATGTAGAAGCTCTTTATCTTCTTGAAACTTTTGTTTTTAATGCTATTTCCTGTATATTCTGATTGTATTTTAATAGAGATAGACTGTATATAATTAATGATCAGAGAAACTGTGATGTTCCATATCAATTTCTGAATAGCTGTTTTGTAGTTTGCAATTTGGCCATTATCGCGTTGGCTTTTTGGAGCAAGAAGTGAACATATTTGGACACATGGGGTGGAACTACAGGAGCCTGGGCCTAATTCTAAATGCTAGCTTACTTCCATGATACAATGGTAAAGTTTATCATACAATGCAAAACAAAGTCATTTTATAGTCCTGTTAGTGGAATCTGTTAACAACAATAACAGTCGAACAAATTTTTTTATTAAATAACTTGAAACTCTGAAAGTCTGAGGGGTGACATTGCAGACATCATAGGTGGTTTATACTTAAGATTTTTCCTCCCTTAGGAAGATCTCAGGGTAATTAGAGGTTAGGTTTTTATTGGCAACTTACTCTGCTGCCATTTTCAGAGTTTCGATTTAATAAAGCATGTTTTTTTCCTGACAGACAACATGCATGCACTTGTAGTTAATAGGTTCCACAAACAAGACTGTAAAATTACTTAGTTTCTCAATGCTTGATTAAGATAACTGTTTTTCCCACTCAGTAAGCAAGCTTTTAGCATTAGCTCACCTTTGACCTCTCGGAGTTCTACCCTTTTTGTCCAAATATGATCACTTCTAGCTCCAAAAAACCCCCAACATGGCTGCAGTCAAATTTATCACAGTTCCTTCTTACACTTATTATACACATTTGTACATTTCCAGCCACAAATGTACTTTTCTATATTTTTGTCCAAAATGATCCAAATCTGGGTTGGAAACATTCTTTAGGCATTCTTTTCATATCAAAGCTTAAAAACTTATTTAATCCATAAAGACCCAAACATCCACTGGCGACCAATATCACTCACTGATATAAAAAGTAAAAAAGCTGCTGATCCACTAATCTGATGAATCCATGTAAATAATTGGTGTAAGATGCAGTAGTGAATGTGGAAATACCATCATCCTCTACAACAATAATTCACCCGTAAAACTAAGGGAGTTTAATAAATGACAGTGGATGGAGACACTTGTTTTATGTTCATTTAATAATATATTTTACTGAAAAAGTCACTTCTTCAGTTTTCTCTGTTTCTGATACAATAACGCTCAACTTTAATTTGAACTTTTATGAACACCTATGTCACAGATGTCAAACATGCGGCCCGGGGGCCAAATCCGGCCCGCCAAAGGCCAAGGGCCCTTGGGATGAATTTGTGAAATGTAAAAATTACAATAATATATTAACAATCCTTCTAGTTCAGGTTCCACATTCAGACCAATTCAATCTCCAGTGGGCAGGACCACAAAAATACCATCATAATAACATATAAATAATGACAACTCCAAATGTTTCTCTTTGTAAATGTAAATATTTTCATGTATTTACATTAAAACAAAGCTTAATTTTGCAAAAAAAAAAAAAAAAAAAAAAAGTGAATAACCTGAGATGTCTTAAGAGAAGCAAGTACAGTTTTAACAATATTCTGCCTGTTACTAAATGTTGTGTGTGTTTGTAGATCCACTGTGATCTGTAAGTTATAATGTACATATGTAAATGATAAACTGAGGCATAATATTGTTAAAATGACACTTATTTTTTCAGTTTGTTCATGTTATTGACATCTTTTGAAAAGATAGTTTGTAGATGTAAATCTGTTCATAATGTAAATTTACTTTTTTTGCTCTAAAACATAGAGAAAAGTTTGGAGTTGACATTATTTATATATTATTATGTTATTATTTTACTGGTTTGGCCCATTTCAGATCAAATTTAGCTGAATGTGGCCCCTGAACTAAAATACGTTTGACACCCCTGATCTACATGATCGGCAAATTCATTGAAAAAAAAAAAAAAAAAATCTAATTTCCACAGGAAAAACTCCAAATACAGAGGACAATATTACAATAATGTGGGGAAAAAAAAATCACTTCGCAAAGGTTAAATAGAGAGAAAAATTTATTTGGGAACTGCCATCCAAGAAGCACTAGGTCTTTATGGATAAACTAAGTTGTTGCAATAACTCTTGTCTACTCTATGCATCTTATTTAAATTATAATCAAATAAATAAACAAAATTATAAGTAGATTTTATTTTTTTTTGTCCTCATATCATATGTCATTTTAATTTTATTTTATCAAATATAGTTTATTTATCATTTGCAAGTTTTACAAAAATGAAGAACTTCAGCAAATAATAACAAACTGTGCAAAGTATGTAAAATTACAGGTATTCAACATAAAACTGGAGAATCACATCACATAACTTGCCAGGGGGTGTAGGGGTTTACAAAAAAATGCTAAAATGTATACAGATGTTCACAGTTGTTGTTGTCTTTTGATTAAGAGAAAACTTAACTGAGTCAGTGCACTGTTTGACCTCACTGTGAAAAGCATTAAAAGAAGTTTTTTGATGAGAACTTGCATTTGTGAATGTGGAATTTTGCCAAAAGAATGATAAAGTTAAAAATGAATGTTTCATTAGAATTGTTCTAAGTAGATTTCAAAGCTGAAAGAACACATTTTAGTGACAGATGGAAACAGCCTGAGCCACAGAAAACCTCCTCCTGTGTGAAAATAGTGCGCGTAGGGCTACATGCCAACGTCAACATTCGTCAAACTTGTCATGCAGGTTCACATTACGAGCTTTTGTCTTGTAAAAATATGGTCGTCACTGAACGTACACCAGCACGAACCGAAGACTGGCAGCCTACCGTCCAAATCGAGCCGGAAATAAGCTAGCGTCGGCATGAAAGGAGGCTAATGCTCGGTGTAAAAGCTCCACCATTGGCTCCAACCGTTCATCCGCCGGGGTAAGGAGGCGGGGTCGGGCTATTGAATGACGGCTGTGTGTGTGTTGACACTTCGGTTGAAAGGGGGGGGGGGAGAGAGAGACTGCCTCCACACGGCCTACCTATTTCACATATACAGTGAAAACATATCAGATGAAACAGGAGGAGCACACGGTTTTTTCTTTGAACGCCGTGGGATGTGGCGGGTCGTGTGCGGAATGCGTGACAGTGCGGTACGGTGTTGAAAGTGAGCGGACGTATACACAGGTTGATGATCCGTGTTTGGCACCGAGCGGGAGAAGACACAGCACAAGTAATTACACTGTGGTCCCTGGGTACTGTTCCTAGAAATGCGACGTTAATTACAGAAATAGGCGTTGCTAGCTAATTCCTGGGAAACTACAGATCTCCGGTCAGTATGAAAGCGTTAGCGGTGGCAGGTTGGGGTTGTACTGATGTCCAGACTTGGGTTACAAGCAGCGTGTAGGTTTAGTCTGTCAGCCACCAGCGTCTGGACTGTGCGTTTAGAGTCTGTTCTATAAATCTCTGCGCTTATGTCAGTGACCTATATCTCATGCATGTTCGCCAAGAGCCCACAGTAGCCGAACAGCATGGGGATCAACGGGGTAGACAACCAGGCACAGCCAGCAGGCGGAGTGTCCCGGACCGAGGCGCCGGCTGCGGATCCTCAGGTGGAGCAGAGAGATGCTCCCCGAGAACCTGACAAGAACACCGGCGACCAGGCGGTGGGAAGCGAGTGTAAGATGACACAGGAGGACAGTTCCGTGCAGCTGATCGAGGCCGGCTGCAAACCACCACTCTCCCCGGGTGCAGAATCCGAGATGAGGGTTCAGGTCCAGGACAAGCATGGGTTCGTGGCACCCGAAGGGGGTTTCGGCTGGCTGGTGGTTTTTGCTGCAACCTGGTGCAATGGGTCCATCTTCGGGATTCAGAACTCTTTCGGCATCCTGCACACGATGTTGGTGAATGAACACGCAGATCCAGATGACAAGACATCTCAGTTTAAAGTGGGTGAGTAAGATACAACATTATATCAACTGGTGGCCAGAGCTGCAGCATCAACACTGATAAAATACAACAAAACACAACCTTTGAAGCATTTATGCACCAGTGCAACTTTATACCAGGTTATGCATCAGTTGATAATAGGCCTGCAGTGGATTTATGTCAGTCTAAACCACAGGTGTCAAACGTGCGGCCCGGGGGCCAAAACCGGCCCGCCAAAGGGTCCAATCATCCAAGGGTAGGATGAATTTGTGAAATGCAAAAAATTACATTCAAGATTTTAACAGTCAATGGTTTTACTTTAGGGGCCATGAAAAGCCCTACTTTAGTCTCAAGTGAGTCAGATCAGTAAAATACTACCATAAAAACCTACAAATAATGACAATTCCAAATTTTTCCTTTTTGTTCTAGTGTTAAAAAAAGTGAAATTACATGAAAATGTGTAAATTTACAAACTAGCCTTTCACAAAAAAATATGAAAAATTAGAAATGTGTTAAGAGAAGTAAGTGCAATTTGACTAATATTCAGAAATGTACTAAAATATTTTGTAAATTTGCAGATCTATTGCGATCTGTAAGTTGTAATGCACATTTACAAATGATAAGCAGAGGCAGAATATAGTTAAAATTGCACTTATTTTTCTTAATAAATTTCAGTTTTTTTCATGGTTGTTCATGTTATTCACATTTGTAAAATGTCAGTTTATAGATGTAAACGTTTCTACAATGTAATTTTACTTTTTTTTTTTTTAACTATAAAACATATTGAAATGTTTGGAGTTGGCATTATTTCTATATTATTTTGTTATTATTTTACTGGTCCGGCCCACTGCAGATCATGTTGTGAGGATGTGGCCCCTGAACTAAAATGAGTTTGACACCCCTGGTCTAAACGATGTGGGTCATCAAGATGCAGGTTCAAGTGGGTTTATCCCTGTACATCGCCCTATATGTTTCACACTATACATAGAAAAATATAACACACATCCCCACTCAGACATTTGACGTCTCTGTTTGGTGTATAGCAGTTCATACATCCTGAAAATGATCCAGGACCCTTACATGGTGGTCAGCTGCAGGTCTTGGATAGGACCACTGACTGTAAATGATTAACGGGTCTCTTACAAGTCCACTGTGTTCTGCTTATCTATTCATTAACACCACTGTTGTTCTGACTTCATTGACCAGCTGTTGACCAGATTTTATCTTCGGTTTGCCCTGCAGGCTGCAGAATGTAAAACCCATCAGCGAAAGTCCTTTGTCTCACCTGTGAGACAGCAAGTTGTAAATATAAAGTATCACCTATCTTCCTGTTTGGTTGGTAAAAGGATGCACAGCTTAAATTTCTGCTGGAATGTTAGATATTAAATTATGTTTGCATTGTTTCTTAAGAGTTTCTGGACTAAAAAGTCACCTGTAGACTGAGAAAGTGGACTGACATGCAATTTAAGGTAGAATGAAACCAAGGACATTGCTGCTCTACAATGTTTTAAAAAGAATGTGTAAGACATTGTAATAATGCATTCCAGGATTTAGTGATATTGGCACAATTAAGCTGCTGTTGACCATTGATTTAGCTCTATATATATACAGACATACCATGACCAGAATAGAACCGGTGTTCCCCTTTTGCTGGCCTCTGTATGTACTTGAGTTATATTGTCTCCTGAGTCTTTGACTACAAATTGCAGAGAACTGTTATGACATACTTCAAAGTTCCTTTATGTTCTCAATGGTTCAGGCTTCATTTGCAGGGACTGGAGTAGGACAAAGAGCAGACAAAGAAATCCATCTTCTGTAGAAATCAGTAATATAACTTTAAAGTAGTGCAGTATGATTTCATGCATATGACTATAGTGGGAAAATGATGTTCTGAAGCTGAAGGTCTTTGAGAAAATCAGCATGTAATTTATTAAATTTTCAGCAGCGTGGGGGTTGGGTTACACGTTATAGTCACATAGTACTTTGGGTTTTGCACTCTGGGATTCTTAATCTTATGTTGCTAATCATCTGTTAAAGTAAAACTAAATTAGGAATTATTTAAAATGGAGTAGTGCTCCAAACACAGTCTATACAAAATACACTTTCCTTTTATGGAGAGATGCTTTGGAACAGTAGATTAACATGTAACAGGAGTGGATATTTTTCTTAACTTCTAGTCAAGCCTTGCAATCATGAACGAAGGTAAAGGTCAGGATGTGGGAAGGGATTAAACATCTAAGACTGTTCCCTGGAACAAATTCAACCTTTTGTCAACTGTATGAAGAACATTATCAGTGGGAAGGAGAGAAACTACAACTTCAGTGTGAAACCAGACATGATCAGGTTCATTTCAGTTGCTTATGTAAGTACATGTGAATACTGCTAATGGCATCTTGAGCCTCGTCATCTTTTATTTATGCTGAGATGGTAGCTGCACAACATGGCATCACATTATTTTCAGGTTTTGTGTGATGGAAACCCTGAAAACCACAAACGTATTGGAGCTGAAAACTGATACAGCACAACTGATAGTTGCTTTTAGAGTCATCTGAAACCAAAGACATTCCTCATATTATCCACACAACAGAGGACAGTTGTTATCAAATGTTTATATTGTGTTTTCTCCTCTTTTATTGTTAAGAATGTAATCTCCAGCTTTTCCTTTCCTTGGATTTAATTTTTAGTGGTCCTGTGTTCTCATATGTAGAAGGATTAAGCAAGTAGGCTGAATCCTGACCCTTTTCCCCTCAGCAACAGAAGAAAACAGGGGGGCACTGCTTAACTACAATAGTCTCTCTTGTAAAGGTTTCTTTTGAACAGGCTAAGTAGATTCAGACAGGAGAAGTTATTTTAATTAGGCTAAAAATGTAAAGGAACATGTCACATGTGCTTCACAAGCAAGAAAACATTTCCACATGCAGAGGAGGTGATAAGGAAAGATGAGGATGTAATTAAATCTTGATTACAGATTACTGTTGGGTGTTTAAACAGAGCTTGATTATGTTGGGCATTTATTACCTAAGACTTTAGGGGTAAACAAGAGATTTTCAGAATAGTTCAGACGTATCAAGGTGGGAGATCAGAATACTCCTTTTTTTTTTTTTTTTAAAGTAGAAGACAGTAATGCAGAGGAGGCGAGTGGATTATGAGTTGCAGATGGGCTTGTTTTGCGCAATGATTACTAGTGTGGCTGTAACCAAGGGTCAAAGACCTGCTGTAGCCCCACATATAAAAATATGCATATGTCAAGGTGAGATTATCAAACACAACATTCCTCTCAAATGAAAAACAACAACGCTGTTGCTTTCCTAAACAGTGGGGGGTCAGGCCCTTGTGATGTGGGATAGTAGCTACATGGGAGCGTTGATAAGTTTAAAATGCTTCTGCTGCAGCAGAGTTTGCAGCACTGAGGATGTGAGTGAAGAGGCAGAAGAAAGAGACAAGTGATGAATTTTTTATTGGTCTTGGAAATATTTTACATAAATTCACCAGGGTGAGATACAGCAAGATAGATTGCAGTGAAGACCTTTCAATGACATTTTCTAATCTGCTATCTGTTCATATCAAAATATATTGGTGAAGAAGTTGCCAAGTTTGAGCTCAACTGATGTAAAATTCACTTCTGAACCTTTCTCTTCTTTCTTCTTTTTTTCTCATGAGCTCTGGCATGTTAATTAAGATGAGGATTTCAGAATTACTCCCAAAAAAGAATTTAACCCAAGATAATCCAGACTTTATCAGTACTGCAGTGTCTTCATGAATAAGGAAAAGAAATCATTTTTACTCCAACTTTAACTGAAGAGTCTGTTTATCATTGTAACTGTGTTTCCCATAAAAGATGCATATACATCTGGTCTTCCACATAGGAAACTATGCTTATAATATCCCCAAGTGGGAAGATAGCCAAGTTATGTGAATGCTATAAGGTTATAGGAAGTATTTCTGAGCCACGGTTATTAGTCTAACACACCATATTATATGCAGGAGTTTAATGTCAATAGAATATTACTATTACCATTCCAAGAGTTGGAAATTTTTTTGTTTTTTTTAACAAAATTTCCAAATGTGGTCAAATGTCAAGGTGATTGTTTGATCACAGCATTTATGCTGTTTGTAGAACCTTGTTTGTGTTTCTTTTATTTGACTTGGCAAGCAATTGTCAAAGAGTCAAACCATGAAAACCATCATTGATTTTTTAAAAGTGAGGCTCCTCTGACACAATAGCCAGGAGACTTGTCTGAAAACAACATTTAGACCATAACTGGGCACTAAAAGTACTGAAAAAGCAACTTAATTACATTATTTTAAGATTAGCTGTGTTTTAAGTGACATTTAAGTTTTATGGCTCATTGTAAACAGAATTTCCCTGCTGTTGTCAGAAGTGAGCTTCTCTCTTGTGTTTTGTGTAGCTGTAGTTCTGCTATCCCAGATTCCACCAGCATCTCCATGGCAGCTGTAAATCCCAGGTTGGCAGATCAGGGAGGTCTGTGGCATATTTGGCATTCCAGAGGTCAGGGGAATGGGTTCAGGTCAGTAATATGGAGACTCCTAATCACGGATACACAAATGGACAGACGGTCAGAAGAGACAGTTTCAATTAAAAGTGGGGAGTTTTATCTTAACACACGTACAGATGCACATAGGGCACATTTACTGTGACAACATTAATGCCACACAATGTTTATGTAATATTGCAATAAATATCCCAGCATTTATTTCTGCCTAGACCTTATTTAAGGCCAGTTTTTTTTTTATGTTGTCTCATGAAACTCCCTGAGCAACTTCTTCACAACCGTCCAGTCTTTATGCTCCTCAGCAAATATCTACTACATCATTTGAGGTTAAGTAACTTATTACAAGCGGAAACACACTACAGTAATTATCCAATGGAAGGATGTTAACTACTATGTGCTCAGTTATCTCCAGGTGGGAACTTTTTTAGGTTATGTATATATATAACACGTATGTTAAAGATTTTTTAAATCCTCTTTTTTGGTTTTCAGAACATGCACATTTGTAAAAACGATGAGAAAAAGCTTACCTTGATGGGAACCATCACACTTTTCACTAGTACAGGCATTTGGAAAGGAAATATTTTCTTACAATTAATGTAAAATACAAGACAATGTACAATTTTTGCACCTTAGTTGGCTGTAACAGCTAAAATGACTAAAAATACATGCAGTGCCATCAGTTTTGTAGAGAAACCCAGTTCAGTAATAAGAGAAATATGACATGTTACTCTGAGTGTTGCAAAACGAATGTTTTCATTATGCTATATTTATTAATCCTGACTATAAGACACATCAGGGAACAACTGTGATTCCTCAGTACAAAACTCATGTGACACACTCTCTGCAGATCATATCCAACATGTCACAGCACACTCCCCATTTTGCATAAATTTAATAGTCTTACCACCAGTAGTTTACACAGCAGAAGATGTGTTGCTTGAAGCATGTTTGGACTGATCAACCACAGAAAGAGCTGCTGATTTTGAAAGTGTTGCACATTTAAGTGTAAACAACTCATGGTACATCCAAGGATTTCTACTGTCAAAACACATTTATTTTCAGAAGATACACCACATGTGTTATCCCCCCAAATGACTTGCATTTTGCCTGCAATATAGCCCAGTCTGATGTTGTCTGTAGTAATTACCACGGTAGATAACCAGCACCCATTATACTGTATGGGAGGTAATCAAGTATTATACTGTTGTTGGGAGTAAAAGGTTGACCGATAGGGTTTTTTCAGGGCCAATGCCGACTATTAGTAATCATGAAGGCCAATAACTGATATTTGGAGTCGATATTTGTTTGCTGTAAAAATGAAAATCTTGGTGTCAAAATTAGAATCATACAAACACCGACACTAAACTTTGTTTAAATGCTGTTCAGCATGTTTATTTTTCATTTAACAAAACTAAATGCTATGCTTGGGTCTGAATTCTTAATTAATTAAACTCTACAGGCCCGTCTCCAACCCTATTTCTGAGTAATGACATGAGAAAGGTCGTTTTCAGCATTGGCTCTTTAAATGCAAATGAGCCACTTCACGCCCCACCATTCAGCCACTTGCGTTCATTAATACAACCATATTTTCAGTATGGACTACAACCGCTGCTGCTGACAAACAGTTATGGCGTACTTGGAGAAATGTTCGTCAGAAGTCTTGACCTTACATGTGCAAATGCCATGACGTACCTAGTTATAGATGCAAAAAATAAAGAAGGGATTAAAACGGGTTGTAGAAATCCACTTGATTTTTGCCAAAATTAATATAAAGATAGCTTTGCAGCACCTGGAGGATTCAAATTCAAACTTTATTTGAACTATTAGGGTCCAAATACACAAATAAATGTACCAAAGACTAATAAAAGTGGGTTTAACAAAATATGACCTCTTTAAGCAACATCTGTGGTCCTCTCCTCCTCTTACAAGACACCACTTAAATGAATTGATTCTTTTGAACAATTTGTTTTATGAATTGCCCATCACTAATATCGAAGCCAATAATCGGCCAGGCTGATAATCGATCGACGCCTAGTAACTACTTCAACCAGGTGATAGCCGTTAGCATAGTCTCTTATCTTAGTTTTTGTGCTGGCTACAGTTGCATCTAGCTACCTGTGAAATTACTTTGTTTTGGTGTTCTGTGTTTTCTTTTCTTAACAGAATCTCTTAGGGTGAAGATAATGTTCCGACTTAGTGCTTTTATAAATAATTGAAGCAAGTTAAAGTTTTTTTTTCCCCTGTAATTGAGAAATGAAAGATGAGAAGCACAGAGTATTTCAGTCAACACCTTCTATTGATATTACCCAGTAAAGGGTCCGTTATGTTCCTTAAGTAACTACAGACAAAATTCAGATTCTTGTTTATATAATATGTTCCAGAGTGAGACACATTTGTTTTCTTCAAAACATAAAAAATATTTTCTAGAGTTTTCATATTTTATTTTTGCTGTAGTAAACACATTGGAAGCCCAGGGTTAGACATAACTTTTTATAATGAATACATTCCGCAAAGTATGTTCACAGTTGTTGATGTACAATAGTTTGTATGTCTTATTAGAATACTATTTCCAGTGCATATACCAGTGGCAGGGTTTAATGTGTCCTGAACAGACCTGTCGCCAGACCTCAGTCTTAAGGGGGGCATATGAAATGCATGGGAGGGCACAATTATTATTTGCCTACAGTGCATATTTTTGATAATCCTATACTCTATTCGCACAACACTGATGCGTGTAATCATCATGTTAAACATAACCAACAGCAAATATGACCAGCTATAGCCTACAACATCAGTCCTCATAATTTAAAGCAATATATTGCATAGAAGCAATGTTATCAATATCCACTAAACACCTGAGTATACAGTATATTAGATGTAACACCAGAAGCATCTCTCAAACTGAAAAAGCACCACGGCGGCTGCATTTTAAAGCAGTCAGCAGAGGGATATGCATTGCCATTACACACACACACATGCACACACATGCACGCGCGCGCGCACACACACGCGCGCGCACACACACACACACACACACACACACACACACTCCGAACCTACTTTGAGTGGAGGCAGTGCTGTTCTCTCTCCAGTCCCTTCTGTGTCAGTGCAGCGGGAGGTGGTGTTTCTCCGAACTCAAGAGGTGGCTGTTGGTGGGTTTTTCAACCACTTACATGTGTCCATAAAGAATTAGCAAAGAAATAGTCAGCAGGCGAAAACTCAGATTCACTTTCAAAAATGCACGGTAACTGTCGTGCGGCAACATTGTATGATGTAGGCCACGTCACATATGTAGTCTAACTTTCTTTTCAGTAAGGCCGTGATAGGCTGTTGCAGTGTAGATTCCCATCAATCAAACAAAATCACATCATTGTTTCTTTTTATTTTTAAAGTCTTAGTGATAAAGAATGCAACATTAGTTTTTCTTAACACAAAATTTGCTACTATGATAAAAATAAAATAAAAATTTCATTTGAAAAAAATGTTTGTTTTTAGAGATCTGTACCTCGGGGAGGGGGGTGGATGGGCATAAGCATTTTCATTCATAGCAACAGGTGTGGTCCTTGGGGTAATGGTTTCCTGTGAAGTGTCGTAACTCTGATTTTCCACAGATATGTATGGCTATTGTTAATGTACTGTCACTGAAAGCCCAAGACAATTCTAAACACATGTTGTATTGTTTAGTCAACAAAATATTTCCCCCCTGTGCATCTGCAAATTGCATCACAAATTACTTAGAGGGCGAGTTTATGTTTGTGGTTGTTTTTGCTGTACTGCAGTACTCCGGCATATACATGAAACAATGACTTTTGAATGAATGTGTGTATTTATTTAATGTTTAAAGCCACTAATAAGCCTTGTTTTTTTAGCTGCTGGTGTCTTGGTTTGGTTAGGTTTAGCTGAATATCCTTTCACAAACACTGTCCCGCTTGAAAGAGACGGTAAATGCAGAAGTAACTATTAGATAAGGAAATGACAGTTTGCATGTCATGCTGGATGCTTTATGGCAACAAATGTAAATGTAAACTAATTATACATTCAAAAGGACTGTGTCTTTAAAAACCCAACAGCGTTTCTTTAAGAAGTTTGTCCTTCCAATGTACACACAGTTCCTATATAGATCCTGCCTTTCTCTCTCTCGCTGTCAGGTTGCATCCATCACATAAAGAAAAAGCCCTTGTTTTTAAGTCCCTTCAACACTGCACACAAACACACACACACACACACACACACACACACACACACACACGCATCTTTTCATTTTGCTTAAGCCGTCCTCGCTGTGTTTTTTTGCTTTTGTTTTGAAGTGTTCAGAGCTAATCGTCTATAATGAGTACACACCACTCAGTTGTACGCTTGTGCAGGGGCAGAGGGGAAAAAGAGGGTTGGCAAGTACAAAAAGCTTAGAGTGGGAGGATGAGACACAGATGGATTATTTTGTTATCCTGTAATGATAGATTGGTGTGTGATTACTCAACGTGGACACATGGATATGAAACGTTTTGTTTTGGTTGTGTACACAGAAGACTGAATTTCAACTGCTCTTGAAAATATTTCAGCACTACAGTGAAATGTATACCCTTCAAGGCAGAAATGAACAGTTCTAGAAAAAAATATGCTGGAATGCACAGAAAATGGTCAAAAAACTGTGATAGAGATAGACTGTGCAGCCCTCAGTTTCTGGAACATACATGTGAAGTGATGGGACAAAGTGATCCTAACTGTAGAGGACTGATACTGAGCTAAAGCTTGATTTAACTGTCTCAGAGGATGTAGGGTCAGCAGATTCTTCACTTGGCCATGTATGTCGTTCTTCAGTTTTTACAGTTAAGGCTGCATGCTGGTCCTACAATGCTCTGAGGCCTACTAAGGTTCCTGCCTATGTTTTAAGATAGAGCCTGGGGTTAACAGTACAACAGTATATCACAATTCACCACTGAAATGAATATCCAGCACCACATATGTTTGTCTTTGGCTAAAGGCTGATTTGTAGTTGGGTGTATATGGAAAAAAAAAACAAAACCAAAAACACTCCTGTGTTTACTTTTGGTTTCCTGTAAGTCTTCTCTCCATAGTGGGAAGTCATATGATTATCCCTTTGGGCACCTTCAGGTATGTGGTTTAACGGCCAAATGCAAACTGCAGCACAAGTACAACATGATTGTTTAGTCATAGAAGTAGTTCTCACTTTGACACACAAAAAGAAATGGACGTAGTAGTGTGAAGTCTAAGAAAACACATCTGAACTTTTCTCCTACTCTTATTGTCAGTTTCAGAAGATTGCTTGAATTGACAAGCACAGGGCCGGTAGTTTTGACCTGAAAAAGCCAACAAGCTCTTTGTCTGAAGAATATTTAGGTCTTTATCCTTCTCTTGTTCCTTGTAAATCAGTGGAGCAATATGGTTCAATAATGCTAAGGTGCTTATGGGAAGCCAAACTCAGACTCCTTGGCTCGTTAAGTAAAGTGGGTTAATCTGATCTTTGGCACAGATTTCATTCCCTCATTAGTATAGTTTTTGATGGATGGAACTTTAATTGAATCCGAGGCATATGGTATATCCACCTAACTGCCTTTGGTCTGTTTTATGGTTGTACCTATTGAAATCCACATCTGGGTCTACAGGTGTCTATTTGCCTTCAGATGTAAAGTGAAATAATTACACCTGTTTTTTTAAAAATAGGTATTAGGTCTTAGGGTTAAACTGTTTTCGTAGCAAATGTAGTTCATGAAGTATGTACTATTTAAGAGTCCCATTTGAATAAATAAACTACATGAGCTTCCAGGTGCAGCCCCACCCTTGACACTGTGCAAACACTGACTTTGTAGTGTACATTATGTACAGTACAGATGTACATAAATATGGTGCAGAATGTTTAAGTTGGCACCCACCACAAAGACCTCTGTAAGTATGAATGTAGGATATGTAAGGCTGATGTTTGTGTGTGTGTGGGTGTATGCGGATACTGTATGTATACAATGTGCGTAGGTAACTCAGTCCATCCACCTCTTTATCATTGTCCCTGGTGTAATTCTCACTGAGCTGTTTGATTAGTGTGACCTACTGTCCAGACACTAAGCTAGACATTAAAGCTACCTTTGCTCCCCATGACACTGGACTCAGGAGTTTGTTTGTTTGCACTTCAGAGTAGGCCGTGTCTCTGCTGGATAAATCTGACTGGTTATGTTTTAACACTGGGTAGATGTTGAGCCACTGACAGGAGATAATGTAATTAATTTTTAATCTGATTACATGAAAGGAAATACCATATAAAATATGTCTGATGCTAATTCAAAGATGTGATGAGGAATGGCTGCAGAGTTGCATCCATTTGCAGAAGCTGCGGACATACATTCAACTAAAAATCACATATAAAACAGAGTTTTATGTCAGCACAAACTTGACCAGGAACCAAAGGTTCCTAATTGCTCAGCTGTGTACAGGAATCCTTCCCTTGGCCTTAGAAACTGGGAGATTCACCCAAACCCCAGAAGAAAACAGACTTTGTAGACTGTGTGATTTGGGGGAAGTGGAAAATGAATCACATTTTCTTTTGTATTGTCCTCTATATGATGAACTGAGAGCCTCTTTGTTTGATGATATGTGTATCTGAAATCCTGATATGTTCTGGAGCACTGATCATGAGAAGATGAAACAGTTGTTTAGTTCAAATGTATGTAAATTAGCATTATTTGTTTGTAAAGCCTGGAAAAAGCGGCAGATGTGTTTGTTTAAATAGGTCAGTATTTTGTTTTGTTCATATCTACTGTGCTTATTGTCTGGTATTTGATTTTTGGTTTATATTTTTGATGTCTTATAAGCCCATGTAAGGGCTGGGCATGTTTTTTATGCAAGACACAATAATAAAAACATTCAAATATTCACTGTATTAACAGCAAATTGCATCACAGAAAGAAAGAGATATTGGTGGGGTTTTCAGTGCTTTTAAATAAAAGTATAGTATTTTTGCATCAAACAATCTGTTATTCAGTTTATTTTTCTTTATTTACCACACTAAATCTCAATTTTATTTTGTGCTTTAATAAAACTGTTTTAATACACAACAGCTGATTTAGGCTTTTATACATTTTTGAAGTATCTTAATCATTTTGTTGTTTCCCTTTTTCCTCATTGTCACTTACATTACTGGTGTTGTATCCAGTTTACCCATTGACCATTTTGAGTTACATTTGATGTCATATGGACTTTGACCCTGTTTAATGCACAGAATCTATGTGATACTGTAGAAGAAAAATACGGCATTTTCACAGTTCTCACAATGATTCATCTGTCCTCATTTCTTCCTCTACAGCCTGGGTGGGAGCTCTGGCCATGGGAATGATCTTCTTCTGTTCACCAGTGGTCAGCATGTTCACAGACTGCTTTGGCTGTAGGAAGACAGCTGTTGGTGGGGCAGCGCTGGCTTTTATAGGGCTGCTCAGTACATCCTTTGCAAAGTAAGCTTCTCTCATTAAAGAAATGACTATAATCAGGACTATATATATACTCACATATACTCTGAATCGTCTGAAAGAGAAAAAAGGGCTGAAAGAGGAGATGGAGGAAATGTGGGGTGTGAAGGCAACAGTGGTGCCAGTAGTGATCAGGGCACTAGGGGCAGTAACTCCTGAGCTGAGTGGATGGCTCCAGCAGATACCAGGAACAACGTCAGAGATCTCTGTCCAAAAGAGCACAGTCCTAGGAACAGCTAAGATCCTGTGCAGAACCCTCAGGCTCCCAGGCTTCTGGTAGACGACCTGAGTCTGAAAGGAAGCACAACTCCACCTAGGTGGGCGAGAACACAGTTTTTGTTTATATATGGGTGCTTCTAGGAAACTCGGTTCATTTTGGTATCTGGCACTTTGCCAGCTTTTTAGGCCCAATAATAAAAGACAAATTTAGACATATTTCCCCCCAGGATGTACCTAATGATGACCTCAGATGAATGCAAAAAAAAATTATACACTTGCTCTGAGGCGTCCCAAAATTGGGGCCAAAAATATGACCAAAATTGGGACAGGAAAAGCTACCTAGGTGTCAGTGCATTTAATCTGGAAAACATGGCTTGAAATGGTTTTAAATAGCGCTATAAATAAAGACAGTGTTAAATGTGTCGATCCTTGTAGTTTTTCCTAACCCAGAAATGCGGGTTTTTCCTGAATCTCAGTCTCATTCCAGGTTTTGTATGTAACCCATCGTGTCCATTTGCATTACATGCAGAACCTGCCCAGTTAAAAGCATATAAATCATGAAGGGTTTTGCAGCAGTGGTCATTTTTGTGAAATGCTCTGCCTTGAGTAATTAGTTCAATTCCCAAAATGTACCTGTGAGAGAATAAAGAGATATTTAAAAAAAAATAGTAGCATGTAATTTTTGTGTCCTTTTGACTGTTAGATGCAATTTTTTGTATTAAATATCATGTAAAATTATATAAAATGTGTTTTGTCTGAAAAATAGTTTCTCTTTTATCTCACTAAGTATTTATTTCTAAAATAGACCCAAAGTGTTTCCAAACTTGCTTCATAACATTAGTCTACATCTGGTTTGAATTTTGAGCCCCCATGTCCTGTTTTTAGGGACCAGTTTCATAGAAGCACCCTTATATATTTGAAGAATACAGAGCTGAAATCCCTCCCATTCCAGCGTACTCCATGGGGCCTGATTCTGGAAAAAAAATATGCATGCCCACCTTATTGTCAGAAGGCCCATTAGTCAGAGATTTAGTTTGGATTTAGTTGATAAATCTAACCCTAATCCTAACCGTAACCCTTTTCTGACCAATGGGCCTTCAGACAAGAGGGCGGCTCCCAGTTTTATAGAAGCACCCATACATGTATTCCAAGAGATTCTGAGGAATACCTTTGGTTTTTTTTTAAATTATACATAATTCTTAAGTCAGTCAGTCACAACAAACACTAGTGGCTACTTGGTCAGTTCTAATTTTGTGTATAATTACACCTTGTTTTTGTAATTTTTCAGCTTATAGTTTTGCCACATTTACACAAAATTTGTCAAGAAAGTTATTGAACAGAACATAATTATCTTTGAGTTTTTGTTATCTAAGTAAGAACCATTTGCATTATGTTGCATCATCATGTTTCTTTAATAGCTCAGAATGGAATTCTTCAGGTTTTCTCTTTTTAGCCCTCAACAACCTAAATAGCCACTGGTGACCAAAAGCATCTACTGATCTAAAATGTTGAATAACTTTTGAACCACTAATCTTTTCAATGAATTGAAGTAATTCAGGTAAAACGCAGGTTCTCACCTTTTACAGCAACATTAGATTTGTCTGTTTTTGGACATTTAGTGCTATATTTGAACCCTGTCATCTGCTGCAACATTGATTCAAAAAACCTATGTAGTTAGGCAAATGACAGTAATCGTACACAATTGTTTTTATGTTCAGTTAGTGATATATTTAGCGGCTAAAATTTGCTTAGAGGTCTTATTTATGTCTTTGTGCATAAGAAATCAATATAAGTAAATCCCCAAAGGAACTTTGTGTTGGTAAATGCAAGTTATGCAAATTTACAGGATTTCAGTTCTGTTGCAACATGTTGATGGTCATATGAACTATGTTTTCAGGTCAAAAATGTCCAATTTCATCACAATTAATGCTATATTTTCATGTCGCAAATGGCCAAGTTATATTTTAACTGAATTTACCTGAAAAACAAATATTCTATTCTTTTAGATTCCCCAATTTTTCTTACAAGATTCTATCCTACATATCACATGATTTATTTTTACAGGTTGCAATATGGAGTATGGTGCTGATCCATCCTGCTTGTGTTACCGTGAATACATACATTAAGAATGTCACACATCACTTTTTAAATAAACAGTTTTCTAATAATAAGCATTTTTATAAAGAAATAACAATTTTATTTTGTTATTTACTCTTTAGTATGATGATAAACTGTACAATAAATAATTCTGATTCTAGTTTTTGCACAGGGATCATTTGTGGAAACGGTGACATGGCTGCTGAGCATCAGTATGATGGGATCCGTAACAACCATGTCACATCTGTCCACTGCCACATTTTGTGTTTTTGTTAAAATGTTATTGTTTTAGATCCACAATACTAACATTTATGAATAAGAGGATGATTAGCAATAGCAAGTATATAAGTTTATTACTAATAAAGTACTGGTACTGACCAGATCATCATGGGTAATGTCACATCTGTCCACTGTCATGTCCGTCCACCAGAAAAAGTTTTCACATACACGTGCTATTCAAAATCCAATATTTCTGAAAATATAGCTTCCACTGTCAAATAATACCAGTAGTCTGTGCACAAATGTATTAGCATTATTTCAACACAGTTCTATGCATTTCTTACAACTTTTTTTTTTTTTTTTTTTTGACAAAAATGGCCACTCATTTGACCCCCTAAGTAAATTTTAGCCGTTAGCTGAAAATGTAACTTTTTCCTCACTGTTGTGGTTTGATCTATTAACCTTCGAATTTACTCTGAGTTTTTATGAACATTTACATGATCAGTAAATTCACTATTGGAAAATACCCAGTTTTTTTTACTGACAAATACAAAATGCTAAGTATAATATTGTAATAAATGGTGATGAATCACATAGGGAGGGTGAAATGTAGAGAAAAATTCATTTGGCAGTCACCACAAAATAGGACACGATGCCCAACATTCAGGTGCATTACTGTCACCTACTATGTTGATATAAACATTCTACTATGGTATTGAGCCCAAAAAAGCTAAAAAGCCCAGAACAGATAAACCATAACTGGCTCTAACAAGGACCGTTTGAGTTTTGCGTCTTTGGTGGGCTCTGTAGGGGAGGGTGAGGTGAGGGGTCTTCAGGTGTTGGCAGTCTGCAAATTCATCAGTAGATGCCAAAAAAATGTAATGCTGAAACTTTAACTGATTTTTGAGCAGAAACCTAGGGCAGAGAATGTGAAGTCAGGTATGAATTACACCCTTTAACTGATATTTAAATGTACCGATTCATTATTTCTTTGCTTGATGGTCTGTGTTCAACTGCAAGCCTTTATAATGAAGGGACCTCACAATCTTACCATACGTGTTTCATCAGCACCTTCACTCTTCCTCCCCTTTTTTCATTTCTTATTTGATTCTATTCAGACTAAATCTGTTTTTTTTTTTGTTTGTTTTTTTTTACTTTTGTCTGTTGCAGTTCACTGGGTGTTCGCTATTTCACATATGGCATACTGTTTGGCGGCGGCTCATCCTTCGCCTTCCAGCCATCGTTGGTCATCCTTGGTCACTATTTCCGCCAGCGCTTAGGCCTGGCCAACGGTGTGGTGACGGCCGGGGCCAGTCTCTTCTCCATGGGCCTCCCAGTTTTACTCAAAGTTTTGCAGCCTCTGGGCCTCAGCAGAACCTTTCAGATCCTCAGCCTCTTTATGCTTGTCCAGGCTCTGCTGGCACTAACCTTCAAACCTTTACTGCCAGCGGGGGGAGGAATGGGGCCACCAGGTATGGGTCCTGGCCCTTCTGAACAGGCAGAGCCAGGGGCTACTGCTCAGAGGGGGAGCAGGTGGATCATGACTCTGACTGGAGTCAAAAAATACTTCAACCTGCGTGTGTTTCACATCATCACATACCGGGTGTGGGCATTTGGAGTGGCCACAGCTGTACTGGGCTACTTTGTGCCATATGTCCATCTGGTAAGCTTATTTTCATTGCATTAGTGAGTAGGTTTCCTGCCTTTAATGAAATTATGTTAACACAATCTGTCTTCTGTTGTTTCTTATTCTTGCTGTTCTATTTCCAGTAGGACACTGAAGTCTGTAAAACTATATGCACTGGTTATATAACTAATGCTTTTTGTGCTAAACAGTCTTTTTATTGTCATAAACATCAGCTAATATAGATTTCATAACATTCATTCTTCTTTGAATCTGTCTGAAAATGTAGGAATCCTGGTCTTTTTCTCTACATCATGGTGTTACATAAACATTTTACTTTTGTGTAACTGTATCATCACATGCCTAATATAAAAATACTCTGCCAGTAAAACTCATCTGACTTCTAAACTCAACTTGGAGAAGCAGAGAAGGAGGGGGTTGCTATCCGACTCATTCTTTTGTATTGTGGGCGGTCTGGTGCCATTCACTTTCGGGGCCTTCCGCAAAGGGGCAGTGGAATGCATGTCAGCGGGGTGTAGGAGTGGTGAAAGTTGGCTTGTTCCTATTGATGAGATAATAGGGTTTTGAGCATAAGTACTCTGATTACATGTTACCTGCCAGCTTTCCAAAGTAGAAAAAAAGTGCTGTGACTGGTGGAAACAAATCCTTTCTCATGAAGTATTTTGCAAAGTGTGGCTTAACCCTGACAGCCTTTACTGATAGATAGTCAGATAGTGAAGGATGTGGATGAAGTGTAAAGCTGCAGTGTAGGGCTGTAAAGTTGATCTCCCTCTATCCAGATGTCGGATGTTCCAGCTCCGGCCTCCCTCTGTCAGGCCTGTTGTTTCAGGCCCAGACCCAGATGTAAACACAGCCCCGGCCTTTGTATTGGCTCGACCACCTCAGGAAACCTCTCCTGTATGGCCTCTCTGTATCCCTAAACATGCTTATCCTATGGCCATTGATGAATGTAGAGGCCTTCAAAGCAGAGCAAATATTTCGCAAGGGCCAGTATGTTCAGGAAAGACTTCAGAGGGTGGTTTCATGTTTTGGATCTGATTCGAGGGGTCAGGACTGAGTAGGACGGGCTGACCTGTATGCGTTGGGTCTTCCTGTCCTGCTGTTCGAAATGTCTGTTGACGAAGGCATTTTGTTATTCTTTATGACCTTGCCTTCAGAGTTTTTGATGGAGAATTTCTTTCCTCCACCAAAAAACACACATTTTCCTCACCCTGTTGACATGCAGATCAACAAAAAACTATAAAATATGTGGAAAAAATCTCCAGCAGGTTGTGTTGAGAAATGATGTAATGTGATATTGACCACCTAGTCACCATTAACACAGACAGCACTTGCTCTCTTTATTTTTGTGTTTAGATCAACTTTGTAAGGGAGCAGTTCAAGGGGACTGAGAAGGAATGGGTGCTCCTGGTGTGCATCGGGGCTTCATCTGGTGTGGGACGCCTCGCTTTTGGAAAGATTGGGGATCTCATCCCTGGTCTTCAGAAGATATACATGCAGGTAAGTAAATGTGTTCCTAAAAGGTTTCAATTTTCCAGTTTTTCCAGTTTATTGTAGAATTCATGGGATATGCAAATCTGAATCACTGGAATAATTACCTCAAGTCTCAACATGCTACCACGTAGGTTTCTTTTTTAAAATATACAGCTACTAGCTCACCCAAAAAAGTCTAAAAGAATAGGTAAGAGCCTTCCATCAAATAATTATTGATGCTGATAAATATGGCAAGGCGTTATTTAACCATAACTGATGAAGTGAGTAGCTTCTCTTTTCTTAAAGTTTGATAAAGAGCATGAAGATTGTGACTGTGTTTCACTGAAAAAAGGTCATGTGGTCTGATGAGTCCAGAGTGATTGATGCATCAGACCCCATGGAAGGCCCCCCCCAGTCTGAAACCTTTTGGGGACAGGGGGGGTCGGCAGGAGGCCTATGATGCCATTGCTCTATGCACGCCCCTTTTACGCCCGGCAGAACATTACGCACCCTGTTTTTTTTTGGTTTTTTTTTACACACCCTACTCCTCCATTTCTGCCTAATACACTGTTACATAGTAGTCCAACTCTTCCATCATCAATACAAGATGTTGAAGAAAAATTAATGCAACTCTGGATGGAAATGAAAGTTTGTAACATTTAAGTCCTGTGTGGCATATATAATATACAACATATTATATACATATATTTATACATTCCTGGATACAAAATATTGTCTGTGTCACCTTTTTGGCAGTGTATATTGTATTATATGTGGTCTGCATCTGCACAGAAAATTGAGAAATATTAAAGCTAAGAAATAGTGTTTTAGTTTGAGTATTTTTTTGTTGTTGTGACTTTTCTCTAAGAAACTTATATTCTTCCGTCAGTTTACAAAACCAAAAAAGTGTCAACAGAAGAAATGTTTTGAAGCGAAAGTGTCCACATATACTTTTATCAAAATAAGACAACCTGAAGGCCTTTTATTTGCACTTGTGTTTTGAGGCTCCTTTCTCCCAGCACTGTATTTCTTCCCTTTTTCATCCGCCTCCTCTGGTGCACTGAACTGAAAAGCTTTTTCAGTGTCAGTCTAATGAAGTGTTTTTTATTGTGGCTGGGTTGGCCAAAACCCACAGTGCTTTCATCTTCACATGTTTGACTACAGATAAACATGATTCAGATGGTAATGTTCGCGCACTTACCGTGTCAGAATGAAAGGCTTTTTTGTTGTCAGACAAATTACCTTGCTCAGTAGTGGATGGGGTTTATTTAAACTCAAGAAAATGGAACAGAAAAAGAAAAGCAGAGCATTTCATATAATTTCGTGGCAAGATAAAATCTTTTTTTTTTTTTTACCACCATGGAAGCACAAATGGATATGACAAAAAGAACACAATATGCAGTGCACTGTTTACACTGTACAACATATTCAGAAGAGATAATGTTTACTTTTAAAGGTCACTGTTGAGCTTAGTTTCACATACTGCTTCCAAGTAAAGAATCACTGACTACAAGGAAGTCTCTCTAATAATGGAAATGTTAGTTATAAAATCCCATTCTTTATCCAAACATAATATAAGTGTAGCTTTATTCTGCATATTGTAATTGTGCAGGGTTTAAATGTAACACACTTTAGCTCACTGGTAAGGCCTAGACTGTCACAGGTCACCGTATTAAAGTCATTAGCTCAGAGCTCAGTGTAATATCGCATTATTAGCTGAGTGTTTGTGGAATTAGTACAAAGGCTGGTAGGCAGCAGTTAAATAACATGAAGCACACTTAAAAATCTTAAAAATTAGGCTACAGCACACTATGTGGCAAATTTATATAGAAACAATGACTTTTTGTTTTTTTTAAATATTTTGCACATATTTAAATATTGTGTGATTCTAGTGTAAAGAGAATCAGATTATATTCTGTTTAAGGACAGTTGTTATGAAGATCATCTGCTATTAGTCTATTAGTCATAATCTTAATTCACACATGAATTTCTCCTCATAGGATGGTTTGTCATTAGAGTCTCTATAGACATTCATAGTTCTAAGACACTGAATCTTTATAGTTTTATTCCATTTCTGTTCCTCCAGGGTCACAAGCAGGGTCACAAGTAGGTGAAGCAGCTCAATTCATTAAGATAATTGTCATGTCATTAAACTGTTTCACTGAGATTTTTCAGCATCTACCAGACTTCAGTCTTTCTTTCTATCCTGCCTATGCTATTCATATTCAAATATCTCACTTACCATGACATTTAGTACGATATTCATCTCCCTCAGGATACATTTCAGTAATTGTAGTGATTTAACTTGTCATTCTGTGCCATTATCAGATTGATTTCTGATCAGATACCTGAAAAACTAAAGACACTCCCATTAACCTTAGTTGTATTTGTGTTTAATCTGAAAATGTTTGCATTTTAATAAATCAGTAGATAAATAAACTAGATGGATTATGATCTTGATAAAGTCTATTATTAAGTCTGTTTATTAAATAAAAGTATATTTGCCTTTGTAATTGCTTACCGGATATATATTGCCAATCTTGTTAATCCAGTTTTTTCTTATAAAAAAAGAACATTTCAGACTTTAGTAATAACATTCTTCCTATCCACTGTTGTCATTTCACATATCCACAATGACATTCTTCCTAAGACAAATTACATCATTTTTACCATTCATGAGTGTTGGCCTTTCAGTTTGTGATACCTGCAATGTCATTTTTGATATTCAGACTGAACTTTCTGTACATCTGCAGTAAAACTCTTACTAGAGATAACTCCTATTTAAAATACCTACAACCCAATGTAAAATGTTACCAGTTTTAATATCATCTTTCCAAAACTGAAAACCATTCCAGATACCCATAATGTTACAGTTTATAAATATCCACAATAATAAATAAATAAATAAATATGAATATTGCTGCCATACACCTAATTGTGTATTTTTTGAAATTATTATTTTTTGAGTCACTCTTGTTATTAATATTATTGATGGCTTTTTTTTTTTTAAACTAGAAATGATATATATTTTATATTCAAAATTACTCTTTGGATAGCTATAATGGTTTTTCAGTGTGGATATCTGATATTAAAATTGTCAGTAGTGTTATGCCTTTACTAATGCATTTAGAATTGTAGGGTTAGGGTTAGTATGCATTCTTTTCTTTTGACTTGGACAAATGTTATTTCGTGAATCTATCATGCATTTAAAGAGAGAAGTGTAGCTCCACTACATGTTAAAACAGCTTGCCTTAGCTTGCATGTCTGTAGATATACATTTATCAGAAATAGCTGATGACTGTTCAGTGTAGGACACATAATGAAATCATCACAAAGACAAAAATCGCAGAGGCCAGGATTCCATATTCAAGTACTGACAGACTGTATTACAATTCAGTGACAGTAAATGAATAAATTAAATAGGTTTCTGTTCTCATTTCACTCAGTGCCATCTGTGCTTCTGTTTGTAGAGAGGATGAAAGCTAGCAAACACTGTACAAGGACAGTAAATGGAAATTGAGAGAAGAAGCACCTTATAGCAGTGTTTTTCAGCCTTGGGGTCGGGATCTCATGTGGGGTCGCCTGGAATTCAAATGGGGTCACCTGAAATTTTGAGTCATTGTTAAGAGTAAAAATAAAAACTTACTAATAAAAAATATATGGTGAGTTGACAGAGACAATCCCAATACATAAAAGACAAGACAAACTGAAGCTGAAACTGAAGCACTGTGGTACTGTTTGTCTTTCAAATGTTCCTTGTGGTCGGTTTAAGATGCTGCAGCTCTTTCATAATTCATAGTTTGAGTTATTGTTTGTTCAGTATTAATTGTCAGCCTTGTAAATCCAAGCTGGACTGACTGTACATATCCTGACCAAGGAAAATAAAATTCTCACTTTGTGCAGTAATCTACACCTGGCTTTTCTGCCTCCGTCCATAATAATATACATTATATTGACTAAATGTCATCTAAAATTGACGTTTATTTGCAACATAGTACAGCAAACTGTTACATGATCTAAAACAAATTAATTCTAGTGAAAAAAAAATTTCTCCATTTTGAATGTCTGGGGTCGCCAGAAATTTATGATGTTAAAATGGGGTCATGAGCCAAAAAAGGTTGGTAACCACTGCCTTATAGCATTGAGGCCTTTGTAGTTGCGTTTTCCACCTCAGTAAATAATGAATAAGGGTCAAATCTGGTTAATGTGCTTCTCTTGTGTGTTCCAGGTGGTGTCCTTCATGGCTCTGGGCCTGATGTCCATCATGATCCCTCAGTGCTGGGTATTTGAGGGGCTAGTGGTTGTGTGTGTATTCCTGGGGCTGTGTGACGGATGCTTCCTCACCATGATGGCTCCCATAGCTTTTGAGCTGGTCGGGCCGATGCAGGCTTCACAGGCCATTGGTTATCTTCTAGGTCTCATGGCTCTTCCCATGACAGCCGGTCCACCCATTGCTGGTGAGAGAACTACTCTTTATTCTTTTGTCCTGATTAGAGCGTTGCAGTGATTTAAATAGTGACCTCACAGTAATAGTAACATTTTCACATTTCATAACAAGTAATAATAATAATAATAATAATAATAATAATAATAATAATAATAATAATAATAAAGTTTATTTATATATCACTTTTTGCAGAAAGATTTCACAAAGGGCTTTACCATAAAATCTGAAGTAAAATACTTAGGCAACAGAACACACTGATAAATATAGAGGTATAAAAACATACAGGAAGATTCAGAGACACAAGCATAAAAACATAAAAGCAATTGGTGCTACCCCTCCCCCCAACTAAAAGCCCGTCTAAATAAGAGGGTTTTCGGTTTCTTTTTAAAGGTCTCAATCGAGTTTAAAGTGCGAAGTAAAATAAAGTACCAAAAGTAAACAATGACAGGAGAAACATCACAATTCATATATTACAATAAACAAATGGGTTGAACTTTTCTTGAGTAACAATGCACTAAACCTTATAATTTTTGTGATTTTCAGCAACTAAAACTGTACTCAACGGAGTTAATTCAGTATGGTTTGGGTACACACTGACTGTAGGGTATGGCATTTATGGTGTACAACAAGTTGCTTTATGAGTAGCAGAACAACAGTGTCAGAAAATACAGGGAGTAAACGGAGACTAAGGGCACTTTCACTCTTTCCTCACTAGTTGTGAAACCTGCCCTGGACCATGATGTGAACCAAAAGGCACTGTCACAGTCCCTGTCAAACTGACCCATGATGAATAGTTCAATCTTTTTGACCATTTCCCGGAATTTACACAAAAACGGAAGAAAAACAAATGGAAGATGGAAGTTAAATTTGAGGCAAATTAACAAAATGGTTGTCTGTAAAGGCAGATGTAGCACTCATTGATTATGACAGCAGGGTGTATGAGTATGCTCTCAAATTTCCAGTGTAAAAGAACTGACATTTTTCGACTAAAATGTCCACAATATAAAAAAAAATATGAACCTTGGTTCTGACCTTGGTTCAAACTCTCAAGTATGAAAAAAGATAAAGTACACCAGGAAACATTGTGCAGCAGATTGCCTTTGGAGAGGATTGGGCTCCAAGCCAACAGCCGGCTGTATTTAAGGATTTGTCTTACGGACATTAAAGCACACTCAGGGTCAGATCCTGAAAATACTCAGAGAAAAGCTTTGTTTCCTGGAACACAGACTACCTGACAAAAAGGTCACAATTCATCACTCTGGGTAACTGTCTCTGAGACAGTAATGAGGAGCACTGGGGCTCCACAGGGGACTGTTTTGGCTCCCCTCCTTTTCATATTGTACGTAGTGGACTTAAAGTAAAACTCTGTCACATCCAGAAATACTCTGATGATGCAGCTATTGTGGTGTGTATCAGGAATGGACATAAAGGGGAAAACAGAGACCTGACCAAAGCCCCCTGTGACTGGGGTCACGCAAACTGCCTTCAACTGAAACAACCAGGCTGAAGGTGGTGGATTTTCAGAAGTGTAAATTCCCTCTTCAGCTTCACAACATTTATGGGGTGGACTCTGACGTGGTGCCAACATGCAAATATCTTGGTGTGACAAAATAGACTGATCCAAGTGTACATATGTATATTACCAACAGGACAAAGAATCAACTGTTTTTTCTAAGGAGGCTTAGATCCTGTCCAGTCAGTGGTGGTCAGTATGCTGTTCTGTGCTGAGGTCTGCTGGGGAGGCGGCACCAAACATAAGGACACAAGATGACTGGACAAACTGGTAAAGAAAGCTGGCTCAATGTTTGTAGAGAAGCTGGACTCCCCTATAGCGGACAGACACACACTGAAAAAGTGGAGGATGTCTTGGACTCTTCCTTATCTTCAGTACATTATGATGAACCAGAGAAGCAGTTGCAGTGAATGCTCATTCTTTTCCTCTGCCATCAGACTGTACAGCAGCTCAATCAATGTACGACAGAGAGGAGACTGAACTGAAGGACACTGAAGTTCCCTTAGCAATTCACTGAATACTGGTTTCATTTTAAATTTTCCTTTCTTCTCTTGAGCTGATGGAGTTTCCCCTGGGGATTAATAAAGTTAGTCAGTGTCTTAGCTGTATCTCAGTAATGAGCCCACTTCTGTTGTCTTTGCCTCCTCCCTCTCTTATCTGTTGTTCTGCTGTCCAATTGCCTCCCTCTCTAATAACAAGACTGTATAGAAGAGCACTCAGTGTACACCATTAATTTGATGACTCAAGCATCCTCCTGATGCCTCTTGCCAACCCCTTTCATCTCACATGTACCCGAACTTTGTTTTCCACAAAAGCTTCTGCTTGTCTTTTGTGACCTCAGCTCAGTAACTGGGAGTTCTCATTGTGGAAGCCTGTAAAACAAAGACAAATAAACCTTTAGCCAAGAAAAACGTCATAATCCGAGATTTCTTTTAATTCCCTTTTGGAAATGTTAATCTATTAGTTTAAAGCATACTGGATTAAAGTAATATTTTAACAGTATTTATTTCTTCCTCGATGAAAATACTACAGCAAATAAACTTACTATCTTGCTTGCTTTATATATTGAAAAATATGTCCACAGTATAGTGGTATACTCCATCTTTGTGTTAAACGCATTGAATGCAGTGTGATGTAAAAACCATTGATTCATTCTATATTAAAAGAAGCATTTTACTGTGACTGACATTAATAGAATTAGCAAATGTTGTTCTGTACAGTGTGTCCAGAACATTAGCAAGAATGCATACCAAACAGTTAACATGCACTCTAAGTATACAACCCTGCTTTCATGTTTGACGCTCAGCTGAACATTAAACATAGCGTTGCTGTCTGCTGAACTCACTGACCTACTCTTGTTGCTGTATGTGCAGTATGTTTATGTTACATCACATGCAGACAGAAATGTACAGCAGGATGTAAAGGGGTGGGGGGTGGGGTTTTACTGCTGGATTGTTTCACAGTGATAGGATCTCAACGTCATCTCCTGCTCTAGAGGACTGGGGGCCAGGCTGGGGAATGTACATGGACCTGAAGAATTTTGATAATTTTAACAATATATTATTATTATATCAACATATTTATATAATTTTAGTCATTTTCATGTTTTACTAAGTTAATGTGGCCATTTGATGAGTTGCTATTTGTATTGGTTGGTTATATTTTCACTTTTACAGTAGGAGGAAATTTTTAGGAGCTGAAATCAGAGGAAAAGATCCCAGAATCTTCAAATATTCACTTTCCCTCCACAGCTCCTACCTCTCGGCCCAAATCAAAAGACCTAATGTATGTGTAACCTGGAAACAACAGAAAACCTAACACATAAAATTAGAATGTTATAGCACTCAGTGGGGATAAAAATAAATAAATAAATAAATAAATAAATAAATAAACAAACAAAAAAGGTGGAAAAACTATTGAAACCAATGCAAATATAAAAAAAAAAAATTTGCTAAAACAAGAACAATTATTGGTAAAATATGGTAAAATTAAATATTTTAATTGCTCTAAGGATATAAAGGATGCAATCTTAAGCTTTTTCTGCTACTGTTCCATGTTGCAGCTGTAATTTTTCATGATCAGTATTTACAGGTGACAGCTGCAGCATAATAAAACCTTTTGAGTGTTTTATTGGTGCCCATATAATAATAATAATAATAATAATAATAATAATAATAATAATAATAATAATAATAATAATAATAATAATGAATTAGATTTCAATAGGCCCCCAAAGTGCTTTGCATTATTGATCCATTATTCATTTGCTCTCACAAAGACACTCTGAAGTGTGGCTGCCAATTCACTCCGACTACCACCAAAAATTCACACACATTCATGCACACGTCTGAGTGACACTAGAGGCAAGGTTGGTGAAGTGTCTTGCCCAAGGACACAACAGCACACGACTGGGACAGAGCAGGATTCGAACCACCAACCCTTGGGTTATTGGACAACCCACACTACCCTCTGAGCCATGGCTGCCAGCTATTAAAGAATAGTAATGCAGCAATATAATCCATATATGGCTGCAAGACCAATAAGTATATTATACATACATAAAATCCAGTGTTTATCATACCATAGAGAGATAGATGGCCACCCAACTTTAGAATACAATTCACAAATAGGAACAAGTAGTGACAAGTCACCAGAAATAAATCTTGTGGAGTGGTGAACAGTATCAGGTGGAGTGTTGCAGGTGAAGCATACGTGTATATGAAGTCACTATAATCTAAAAGTGATAACAATCAATAATCATCTTCCTATATATCAGCAAAAAAAACCCTCACCTATTCCTATAAAAGAAGCCATCCCACTGAAACAGGGAAAAAAACTCACCGGGTGGATTGGCTCATTTGTATTTCTGGAGTGGAGCTGGTTTACCTGGTGGAACATTTGCACACAGACAGCTGAGCTGTGGTATTAAAGTTAACATTAGAATTTCTCATTCAGTGCTGAAGAAAATGCCAAAGAAAAAGGTGCATATTTTTGTTAGAAGTTGCCATTTTCAGTTTGTAGTTGCAGCACCAATGTGGTGGTTGTTCTTTTACTGAGTAACTTTCAAAACTGTCACACAACAGGCATACAGTGTAACACAGGAGATACCAGCTAAAATCCTGTCCACACTAGTCACATACGATGTTAGAGTTTGGAGCAGAGTTTATATCCTCTTAAGCGTAAAGCCCAGAATGGACATAAAAAACACTGGATCCAGAGAGGACTTTTCACTTATCACCCCGCCCTCTGAAAGGGAGACAACGGGTATTGTTTTTGGTTCAATTCATTTGTTTTTTTGTTTGTTTGTTAACACTTTAGTAGCAAAACTATTGGTTGAATTCATACCAAATTTGGTTTATAGATTGCCGGTGACTCAGAATAGATGTCATTACATTTTGGGAAAAGTAGGTCAAAGTTCCCATTTACTTATAATGGGCGTGATACATGCAAGGGGCGGGGTTTGTTGTGCTTGGCACCAGTTGTTTTGGATTTTATGTTTATCCACCGTAGCCGAGACAACACAACTTTCCTGCTAGATGCCACTAAAGATCACACACTGACCCTTTAAGTCTTTCTTAAATCAGCAGTGTGTTTCTGAATTGGTTGATGATCTAATTTTGAGTTTTGTCTCCAGGTCTCCTGCATGATTACTTTGGGAACTACCTGGTGGCCTTCTCTCTGGCGGGGGTACCCCCTATTGTGGGGGGTGTGGTACTTTTCTTTGTGCCCTTGATACACCGCAGGCTCCAGCGTAACCAGGCAGCTGCATCGCCAGAGGAGACGTCCACGACTGCACACATGTTGCCCTCTGCCCCTGCAGCCGAGGGGTCCAAGAGCTGTTCCAATGGAGACATGCTACCCGGCTATACAGATGTGGAAACACATATCTGAGTCACACTGTACAAAGGTTAATTACACTTATCAAGCACACTGTGTACGGTCAATACACCCAAAAGATTGTGTGCTTAACATAATTTCATTTCCTTTCACCTGTTTACAGGGATTCAGCCACCAGCATCTTTCATTCATCCTCCACACCAGAGCTCCATATTTGGGCCTCACCCAACCATGGACTTCCTGTTACCTGACCTTTAACTTCTCGCCCTCCTACATATTCATTGGCTATTTGTTATTTTGATGTTGAGAAGAATCAAAATGGGCGCTCTGGAATGATTCCATAGAGAGGATGAAGAGGAGGCACCTCAGCGTATGATTATCAAAATATTTGAAAAAGATAAGCACAACAGTCGAAACTAGGCTTCAGTCGAGACTCTAAAGTAACAAATACCTCCAAGAGGAAACTAATGAAGAGATTTTAACAAACAGTAGTAATTACAGGATTTCACGGCTGTAAAAAACAGTGCTTTTAAAGTCCATAGAAAGACATAGTTAACCTAAGAGAGATATAAAATAAGAAGTAGTGAAGGGATACGTTCACAATTTTGTCATGTAGTACCTCATACATCTGATTTTTCAACATAATGCATTTTATTTAGGTTTGTGAGTTTGTCTAGGTCACCGTGATTATCTACAGACCTACTTTATTTTTCTCCTTGTCTCTATAGACTGTATAATGTACTGTGACAGTTACATTGGGAACATGCTGTATGCGTCTGCTATAAATGTCACAGAGGGTCAGTCACCTGAACTAAACTCTGCTGCACACTGCTCTTCCTTGTATTCACAGCCAGGGTAGACAACTTTAACAAAAGGACCAATGAAGTACTCTACCAGCCTGTCTGCTCAGAGGACAGATGTGTCAGTGTGGCAGCTGTTGATACAGCTTCGCCACAAAATCTGAATTATACCCAGTGTAACGTAAAGAATTAGGGTTTAGTCACAGTGACTTTGCAGATCGCACCAGGTTTCTTTATGTCATCACTCATTACAAGTGGAAGCTGTGGATCGGACATATGCTTGTTAAAAGACTGTACAGCCTTAACTTTCACCTTTTGTTATGTTTTTAGCAGGGTGCTAGACAATTGCGCATCAACTGTGTTTTATGGCTTTGAAAAATAATTGACACATAGCTTTTCGTAATGTGCACTCTGTTTATGTGTTGAGACATTGGAATCATACAGTCTTAACACAGGATGGTAACATAGATTTTTTTTTCCATATATATATATATATAAATCTCTGTATGATAATGCTAGCACCTTAGTATTTGGATTTTGATAAGAGAACTACTATGTTACAGTTTGTGACTAGAGATGACTACTGAGATGAAGGCTCCCAAACGTGGCCTCATCAGGTCGTCTCACTGATAATCCTAGCCGATGATTTGCTGCTTTAGTTTCATGATAAAGATTTTACTCACTGTGATGGCAGTAATGAAACAAAACTTTGTGCAGTTATTGTTGTATCATCATTGTTACTTAATTTCATTTATGCATTCGGAAAATCGTTTTATGCCTCTGGCAACCGTCCGTTAAGTACAATCGCAACAGAAAAGACATTACAATCAAAAAGAGATTTAACAGTAAAGTTTTTCACAAAATACCACATGCATACATCATCTGATTTTGTTTATCAGAGTTATTATGGAAGGTCTCTGGTACCGTGTAGGTTCATCTTGATGGTAACAAATTGTGTTTACCATAAACATAGTTTGAAACGTCACTCAGGATTCACAAAGCAGCATCATACTGAGTGGTTGTTGACCCACAATCTATCCTAAACATTTGGACCACTTACCTCTACACACTTCAGTTTAGTGGATCTTCTGAACAATGAACAAATGTGAAGTAGAGCTGCAATAATATACTGTTTGACTTTCACTGTGGTTACATGCATACAGTAGATGAATGGCTGAGAGGGGAACTGGGTCACATTGAGGGAGAGCGTGACCTCATAACATTATTCACTGACCAAATGTTCAGGTGGTATACCTTTCCTCTCTGGGCTTTAACTGCCATATTCATTCAGCTTTTTTTTTTTAACAGTTTTTGGTCTAAAAGCTACACAAACCTCACTGCTGAGTGTAGTTTTTGGAATAATGCAATGGGACAAAACAGTTCAGAGTAAGAAACAACTATACCTCAGTTGTCAAACAATCCTCAGCAAACAGATGAACACACATTCTTCACTTCATGCTTTCACTGTTCTGAATCAGGTCTCAGAGCCACAAAGCTGCCAAAAACCTGTTTTCAATCAACCTTGCTTGCTATGAAACCTCTCTAGTGTCTGCTAGGTACCACAAAACTGTGAAAATGTTTGTACTTCCATCCATATACAGACTAGTTATTTTACTTCCATAACCATACACTTCATTGTTGAAAATACTCACCATTCTTGCTTTTGAGTTTCCTTTCCAGCTTTTTGTTACTAATGTCTTCTCTTTGTTACTCAGCCTAATAGCTGATTGAAGAGGTGCCGTAATATAAATCTGTAATATTGTTATCTAAGGTTGAGGACACAAAACCATAAACAGTGGAGATTTATGGAATTGTTAAATAGGGCGTCTCAAAAATCCCTTTCTCTTCAGATCACGGTGTTATTTAAACCAGTCAATCTCCAACATGATAATAGCCCCCCCAAAAAATTTCAGCAAAATCTGTCAACGTTTGACCCCCACCACCACCACAAAGTATGAAGGGCCCATCAAAAAACGCCAAAAAATGCTGTTTTTGAATGCATTACCATGCTTAATGGATACTAAAGTGCCTAAAGTAAAGACGTTCATACTGCGTCACATGTGGTACCTGACTGAGTCTCTTGTGGTATTAAGTCTCTTTGATAAAGAAGTACCAATAGAAACCATAGCAGCCATGGCAAGACAACTGCAGTACAGAGAAATGAAGGCTATTGTCTCGGGTGACACGGTGGTGCAGTGGATAGCACTGGTGCCTCACAGACAGAAGGTCCTGGGTTCGATTCCAACACCAGTCGATTGGGCGCTGACAGGTTAATTGGTTAATCTAAATTACCCATAGGTGTGAATAGGTGTTTGTCTCTGTATGTTCAGCCCTGTGATGAACTGGCGACTTGTCCAGGGTGTACTCCGCCTTCTAGTGGAGGATAAAGCGGCTTCAGAAAATGAATGTCTCTGAGCTATCTGTCATTAACGATGCTGCAGAAAGAGGTGTTAAGGACATCCAAGATTAAGCCAATGCAGCCATGGATGGTGCCCATAGAGGGAACATCATCTTAGTGTCTGGTTCCCATAGAATCAAGCAACCAGAGTTTCTCAAGAATGAAATGGAAGAGAAACTATAGAGCGAGTAATATCTGAATAAATTGTGAAATGCATATGTATAAAAGTATGTCCAGATTATCAGAACCATGTCATCATTAAAGTCTTGGATTTATGCAACCTTAAATCTTGTATTTAGCCTTATTATTTAAGTGTTCAGCTATATTTGTCTTTAACTAAAACCTGTATTTTGCTGAAAAGGGGGTTAAGAAAATAGACATTGTGTTCAACTAAATTTACTGTTCTGAACTTCTTTCTATTTCAAGTTTTTAGCCTATAATTGAGTTATTTTATCTTAAAATCACCTTATTTTCACTTAAATATCACCTGATACAATAACCTTTGAAGTTGATATTACAGGGACGCTGTAAAATACCAGAAAAAGCAATTTGTGGACACTTAAGACCTCATTATATGTAATTTTCTGGGTTAAAATGAGCGTTTTTGGTGTTTTTTGGCGGGCCCTTCATACTTTGTGGTGGGGATGGGGTCAAATGTTGATGGATTTTGCTGAAATTTTTTGGGGGGGCTATTATCATGTTGGAAATTAACTAGTTTAAATAATACCGTGATCTGAAGAGAAAAGTGATTTTTGAGATGCCCTATTGTTAAATTATGTAAAGCATGTTTAATGCAGTTTATACAGCAGACAGTAGTACTAACAGATGTAATGTTACATTTTATTGGCTTTGCAAGTGCAGTTCCCACTAATGGGCAGTGAAGTGTGGGGACCATTCATCTGAAATTCTGTTACATATTTTACTAAACATGGTGCTGAGTCTTATCAGCTAAGTGCACTAATTTGCTGCCATTAAACTAGAGGCCTGAGCCTCCAAAATCCAAACTGAATCAGTGAATAAAAACTACTACAGAGGGATTATCCTCTGACAGCCATATCAACTCTAAAAGGTTGTTTCTATGCACAAAGTGTAGATATTTCAACACGACCTTAAATATTTTTTATGTAACTGTGAACATTTGTCACTGTTTAAATTTATGATTTATTGATTACTTTATGTTGTCATCTTGTTAGCTAGCAGTTTACTGTATCTGTCCCCACAAAGTAGCATGAAGGTCTGAAAAGACCCTAGAGTCAAAGTAGTAACCTCAATTAGAAACAGATCTGCCTTATCTGATTTTTATAGTCTGAGCAGTTAACTGAATGGGATTACTGAATATGCCTCCATCCAAGTATTTACATCTGAGTGTGAGATATGAGACACAACTGCAAAGTATGATGACATTGTATTTATCTTTTTGGATTTCACTATAGTCATTATCAGTCCTGAATGTTTCTTAATAGTCTCCACTTGATCTGATTGGAGTTGGTTCCAACCAGCCTCTGGTTAGAACCAGATGAGTGGTCCTTTATATAAATCTGCTGTAGATTTAAGTAGAGAAAACTGACATCTATCGACTATGTACTTCATATACTTTGTAATAGCTTGTAATTCACGTTAAACTGTTCTGATTTAATTTGTTTTTAATCATTGAGTTTTAGTGTCTTGATGTTACTTGTGATAAAAATAAGTAAGTGGAAAAAGTAGAGCCCATGACTTTGTAAATCTGTGTAAACTCAAAGTGAAGGAGCTGAAGGAATGAAGAATGAAACAGTACTCATGGGTGGTTGCATGGCATTTTGCCAAAGTCTTATTGTCTATGCAGCGTTGCTGGGCTCATGGTCCTTTTCCAATGACCACTTCACGTTCAGAAGTTCAGACATGTCGAACTCTTAACAGTGAATGTTTACTTGGACTCCAAGTTTGCATTTATCTCCTGTACTTGCAGTAGACTCAGACACTTAAACCTATAGGAACCTTTGTATTTGACCTAACTAACCCTACTACTTTTTATTTTATAATGGACCTACTATTTTGCTTTTGGCTTTTTTTTTTTTTTTATTACTAGGAAGATCTTGAGCTGTGATGGAGCTAATGGTTCCTTACCACAGTGACACTGCTGAACCCATTTCTCTGTTTGCTTTCTTTACTCTATCGGTTCTTGCCTGTGACATCTAGTGTACAGGTCAGAGCTACAGAGAGGCACATTCAGTAGACCAGACTAGACCAAACCAGATTATATGCATTAACAACTAATGTGCCATACATACATATTTCATCAAATATTTAAACATGCATCAGTAACTAAGACTTCTTTAGTTAAGTATTTAGAAAGTCAAACCTGGCTTTATCGTCTCACCGTTAGATGTCAGTCTGACCCAGACACAACCTCATACGTCTGCTTTTCATTGTGCCATTTCTCTGCTCCTCTGACCTCAGTCCTCAGTCACTGTGTAACTGGAGTACTTTCCTCAGTTTGAAACCATACATTCAATATGTGACGCAGGGTAGCTGAAGGCCTATATGATATATATTATGAAGCTGAGCCATGACTTGCAAAAGTTAATACCTCACAAACTGCCAAGAACCACTTCCAAGAATAATCCCTTGCCTGTGCTGTTGCCAGTATCATTCATCATTTTTCATTTTTATGTAGGAAATGTATTTAATTGCCATTTGTCAAAAATGAATGATGTGTAGATGCATCATGTGTTTCAGAAACCATGTATCTTTTGCTGCAGGTATCTTTTTTCCACAGTTACAAATATTCCAGCTGTTTCTTGTGATTTATACTGTATGTCCAGGCCTTCCTACAGCCTTACATGTTGAAATAGGAATCATATTGAGTGCAGGACTCTGCTGAACTTTCCTTCTCTAACCTCCAGTAAAATTGCTGCAGTTAAACCTCACTTCACCTCTATTGCCTCTCATCATTTATTATAAGCAGTCAGCTTCTTTTCCCCATGCAAGCTCTTATCTTTATATAAAAAAATTATACATATAATAGTTCTCTTCTGAGTTGCAAAATGTTCTAACGAGGCCAGTGACTTCATAAGATCTGAACATAGGTCATGCTGCTAGAAAATTAATGTAATTTTTGTGTTTTTTGTTGAAGTAATTTTTGAATCTGTATCAAAAGAGGCACATTTTTCTATTAAACCAACAATAAAGATGTAATATTAAAACCCATGCTGCTGCTTCTTGTTGCTCTTTTGTTGCTGCTCTTTCCTCACTTCAGATCCTGCAGGAGTTCCAGCATTAGCCATGCACTTATGCCAGAGATTAACCCCAGACCTCTTTGTGTGCATCCAGGCATGACGGTTAAAGCGGAAAAAAATAAGCATCTGTTTTTTTAGGGACACACTGTATACATCTTCCAACATGTGATCTGCTCTTATTACCACAACAAAATGGCTGAGTTCATCGAGGTCTCATGTCCTCCTCTGACTCCCCTCTCCCCAATTTAATCTATCTCTCACAGTCGACACAACCATGCTGAATCTTAAAGATCACGCCTCAGTGAATCAGCTCCATGTGGCAGAGCCCTTTTTGTACATACAGGGAACCATTGTGTACATGTCACAAGGCAAAGAATGAATGACTTGTAGAGCGTGACTGAGCCTGGAGCTCTTTACATGTTGGATAAATACGGAGAAACAGATTGAGGAATAGTCCTTGACTAGTGCATGCATGGGAAAACACATTACAGTGTAGTTCAACCTCTTCTATTATTATCATTTTTTTTAGTATTGTTTTGTTTTGTTTTTTTCCCATGTTTTGCATTATGTTTGTGTCTGAAATAAACTAAACTAAAAACTAAACCTTCAAAACTTGTATCATGTATGTGGTATGTACTGACACAACAGTAAGATGCAACAGCAACACAGAGGGGATATTTAAGTCCTGGCTGTGGATTTTAATATAGATACCAAGCAGAGTTTCAACAGCTCTCACCCTTTGGATTTAATGTGACATTAAATTTACATAAGTAACTTTTTTTTTTTATTTTTTATTTTTTTATACATTTTAAGATCAGAGTATCTTACATGTATGTAATGAGAACATTATTTTTTTTTAAACACTATTTGAGGTATGGAGGTATAGTAGCAGAAGTAGTTCACTTTCTTATTTTAAGGTAATGGTGGAACACACCATGGAACCCCGTATTTACTCCCGTTTATTGACTGCCATTATGTGCTTTGTGGTACCTCATAACTCTCTCTAGTGGCAGCTCCTCCAGGTGTCTTTTTCATAAATTAATTCAAAGAAGGGAATATTTTCAAATTATGTAAATTAGTTTTGTCCAGAATTAAGTGAACAATAATGAAATGTGTTTAATTCTGTATCAAGGACTGTTATAGCTTTGTTTAAAGTGATTCTGCAGGATAAGAGCAGTTTCACCTGTAAGTGGGGCAACCAGTCATGCAGTTTTTGACAGTGAAAGCCTATTTTAGATCAGTTTCTAAGAACTTGGAGAGCTTTAAGATTATGGGGCAGCTTTGTATTAAGATCCATGACCCTGCAGTGGTTCAGGATGAATGCAATGAACTGGGTCGGTACAAGGGTTTCTGAAATGTAGCTCCATCTGCAGAAGCACATAGTAACCAATAGGTGTCTCCATGGAGACTAAACAGGGGCAGTAAGTGCACTTCTTCAAGACTATAATTATGTAATACTACAGTTTGGCCACTAGGGCTCCCTGCTCCCTCATTTTTACAGGGCATTATCGAACATTGGTTGAATTAATGAATATGAGTTTCATGAAGATTCTCGAGGATTTAAACCATATGAGTGAATAGTTTTCTTTTGACTTTTGTTTCTCTCAAAAATATAATTTTAACTTCAATAGATAACTGGGATTCAGAATTCAGAAGAAGTAGAAGCAATATTTTTAGGTAGGTATTAATGTCCAGTGGTACAAAAAAGTATAGAAGAGGTATCTGATTTGAGTTTTTTTTCCTCCACACTGTTAAAAAGTTTTTGCTATGAAACTTCAGTGATGTTGGTAAATTTAAAACAAGTCAAATCATAGGACACCACCCTACGTTTATGACAAATTAGCACATTTGGAGACTAAAAACATGCTGAAGTTGCATGACATAGTTGTATGACAAACATTTTACCATCTGTTATGTAGTTACTATTCAGGAACTGACATATTTTAAATCTCATTTTGTGTGAAAGATAAAAATTGATAGTGTGTTGTTCTAATATGAGGATGATGCAGTAGAAGAAGAAGCTTGAGTCTTGGTTGTATTATCTTGTAACCACTGGCTCCTTCAGCAGGAAGTGATGTAAGCGAGGATGGTAGAGGTGTGGACACTTTTATTGTTGTGTCACACTGTTTTTCTTTCCTGCTACTTCATGAGAACTGAGAACATGCTGGTCTGCCACCAGGATTAGATTTCTGCATTTAAAAACTGTGGTATCTCATAAACGATATTTTTTTTCGACCAGTATAACAATGACAACCTCAACCTTCTGCTCAAATCTCTCAGCTCTGTCCAAAAACAATTTTCAAAAGAATGGACAAGTTTGCTTAAATAAACACAGGTCTCACATTATACTAAATGTGCTGTTGAAATACTAGAGGCTTAAAAATGTTTATTTTTCTGGTCAAATGTATGTTGAAAGTCAGAAAAACAGAAAAAGTGTAAGACTGTAACTTTGTTCTGTAAGGTGATGAAAAGTTTCTAGTCTGTTGCAAACAACAAAAAAAGAAGAAGGTTAAACAGGAAGTTCAGAAACCCTAACTTTGAAAGGACCTTTGTGGTTTAGGTCCTTAACCACAAAACATTTACCCAACATTGATATTCTTTAACATTAACTTCTCTATCCCCAGTTACTGGAAATCTGAACGTAACCTTTCGGATGTTTCTGTGGATTGAGTGAACATTATCACTGCTTGAGTCAAAGATATTCATAGCTGTCTGATTGTTTAAAGACCCAGTGCATGATGGTTATTCTAGAGGATTAAATCTCTGCTCAGATTGAAGGTGTTTGTAGAAAGTCCCAGGACTCCATGTACCAACAATGTAATACTGTCATTTGTCATCAAAGGGTCCGATCAAGCGGTAACACATGGACACATTTGGTGTTCAACAGTCTATGTCATGTAAGCAGAGTAACTTATATGCATGTATTATACATATTTGAGTAAGTATTCATGAGAAAATCTGGGAAAAATGGTGAAAAATGTCAAATTACTGCTCGGTAACACGTGGACTTAAGCTTTACACAAACATTCAAAACATGTGATTCTCAACAGAAATTGTTATGAAGTAGGACAAAACCTCTTAGATATTATGTTCAACTGTGCTGAAAATACATTTTGGAGTAAAATATTGAAAAGTCTAAAAGTTTATTGACATGAGAATGTGGTAACACGTGAACAGGTTGCCATAGTAACACATGGCCGACTCTTTACCATTGTATGCATCACCCAAAATGTTGAATTATTTTGTAAAACAACAATACAGATATGATCATAATGTTTTATTTAATGTATTTAATACTAACACTGTTATTTACAACGTGTGGTGGTCCATACTGATAGGTAAATTACAAATAAAGAGTAATTTCTCAATAACAGTTCTGAGATAGTCTTTTTTAAATGTGACAGATTGAATAAATTTTCACATTTTTTAGATATAATTTTTTTCACGTTTGAGCTATATGGTTATGTCTGTCTGTGTAAAAAATACAATTGATAAAATCGGTTGTAACTTTTTTCTACAAGTGGTATTTTAAAAAGGATAACACTTTCATAAAATAGAGATCTTAAGCTAAAAATTGAGCCCACTTGATAAATAATGTGTGAAATTTTACTTTTTCATGTTGATGTTCACTTCTGCTTGATTGGACCCCAAAGTCTAGTAATCAAAACATCTAATGTGGTAAAAACATGTGTTCGATAAGCAGTTGTAGAAACTGAAGTGTTGATTTTCTACTTGGGCAGAATAGTGGTATATTATGATCTCTAAAAATGAAGTATCAAAGTATGTTTAAAAACTAAAAACTGAAGCACAATAAATAAACACCCTTTGTTTATTAATTTAAGGCCTGTATTGTGATTAAGAGGATACAACACAGGGGTGTCAAGTGCATTTTAATTCAAGGGTCACAAACAGCCTAATATGATCTTAAGTGGGTCAGACCAGTAAAATATTAACATAATAACCTAGAAATAATATCAACTCAAAACTTTCCTCTATGTTTCAGGGTGAAAAAAGACATAAATAAAATGTTTACATCTCCAAACTAGTCTTTTAAAAAATGTGAATAACATGACCGGCCTTAAATTTCTTAAAAAAAAATTGGTGCAATTTTAACAATATTATGCCTCAGCTTATTACTCATATGTTATAACTTAAGATTGTAGTGGATCTTCAATGCAGTGGCACAAAACATTTAGTAACAGGCAGAATATTACTAAAATTGCACTTACTTCTTTTGAGACATTTCAGGTTGTTCATATTTGTTCAAGTTATTCACATTTTTGTAAAAGGATAGTTTGTAAATATCAAATTTTCGTGTAATTTTACTTTTTTATACTAAAAGAAAGAGAAAAACTTGTCATTATTTATAGGTTATTATGATAGTATTTCACTGGTCTGACCTACTTGAGCTCACATTGGGGTATATCTGACCCCGGAACTAAAATTATTTTGACATCCTTGACTGTTTATGACTTCAGTGTCATTTTTACACTTCAAAAATTCATCCGATGGGCCGGTTTGTACCCTTTGGCGGGCTGATTTTAGCCCACGGATTACATGTTTGACACCCCTACCCTAACCTTTTTGCAAGAACTGACTCCCAAACGTGGCCCCTGTTGTCTATCCTTTGTTATCTATCCTTTGTGTTGGTTCTTTCAAGCACAAACCCAGCAGCCGGTAGGTGTTAAAACAAGCTTCAGATTATATGCATCAACTGTGACTGAGCAGCTACTGAGTACAGGTGATCTGTGTTTTGATGAGAGCGCAAACACTGTGGTTTTGTTTTCAGAGAGATAAAGTGCGACAGACTGGCATAATATGTTACGAGCATGTCTCTGCCGGTGCATGTCCTGTCCTTCATTAGTCTGCCTTCCAAATGAAACACACCACCTGACTGGAAATTTCCTCAGCTGATAGTGAGGTGATAACGGGTAGCTGGACCTACAGACACTCTGCTCCTGTTTTCATTCTCCACAAAGTCAGACCCAAAAAATACAACTCGGACACCGACATGCACTCACGTTTATCCTACTGTTTGCCTTCCAATCATCTCACCTTTTCATCCTCGGCTGTGAATATGTAAACACTGCGTTTCCCTCAGTTTCACTCGACTGCATATTTTAACTTCAAGAACAATGTTGGAGTCAGTGAGTCATTATGTCAGATGGGGGAGTCTGGAGGAGATGGATAAGCCAAAATAACAGTTCAGGAACATTCTAGGCCGAGCACAGATGGAACGAAGAGAGAACAGAGATAGTATGGTGAGAAAAAAAAAAGGAAAGCAGAAGTAAACGAAGACTGAAAAACAGGAAATATATAAACAAGAAGTTGATTTATTTTCGGTTGGGTATGAAATATTGTGGTTTAAAGGTCTCAAGGTCAAACACATATCTGAGAGTGCTTCAAAGTCTGAAACTTCCCGTAGATTAAAAGAAAATCTTGGGAATTCATTTTCTGCTTTCTTAGCGTTTCAGAATGGGAACGCTCTCCAAAATCCTTAAGATGCCAGAACTCATTGAATGGTTTGATGAATATGAAGATGACGTGACTCGTACGTCTCGATGCCTTCACAGTCACCAGATCTTAAATGAAAACCTATGGAAGATTTTAACATACAGTGCTCTTCAGTACCTTATGAGTGCTTCTATGAAACTGGGTACATTTTGGTACTTGGCATTTTGCCAGATTTTTAGACCCAGTCGTAAAGAGAAATTTAGACATATTTCCCTCCAGGATGTACCTAATGATGACTTCAGATAATTGCAAAAAAAAATTATGCTCTTGCCTTGAGCCAACCCATAATTAATGAATTTTTGATAAAATATTTGGGGCAAAAGAAGGACTAAATTGGGATATGAAAAACTACCTTGGTGTCAGTGCATTTGATCTGGAAAACATGGCTTCAAATGGTCAGAATGAAGACATTGTGTTAAATGTGTCGATCCTTGTAGTTTTTCTAACCCAGACATGCGGGTTTTTTCCTGAATTTCAGTCTCATTCCAGGTTTTGTATGTAACCCATTGTGTCCATTTGCATTTCATGCAAAACCTGCCCAGTTAAACGCACATAAATCATGAATGATGTTGCAACAGCGGTCATTTTTTGTACAACGCTCTGCCTTGAGTAATTAGTTCAATTCCCAAAATGTACCTGTGAGAGAATAAAGAGATATTAAAAAAATAGTAGCATGTAATTTTTGTGTCCTTTTGACTATCTTACATGGAAATTTTTGTATTAAATATCATGTAAAATTATATAAAATGTGTTTTGTCTGAAAAATAGTTTCTTTTATCTCACTAAGTATTTATTTTCAAAATAGACCCAAAGTGTTTCCAAACTTGCTTCATAACATATGTCTGCATCTGGTTTGAATTTTTAGCCCCCATGTCCTGTTTTTAGGGACCAGTTTCATAGAAGCACCCTTATATATTTGAAGAATACAGAGCTGAAATCCCTCCCATTCCAGTGTACTCCGTGGGGCCTGATTTTGGTAAAAAAAAATATGCATGCCCACCTTATTGTCAGAAGGCCCGTTAGTCAGAATTTTAGTTTGGGTTTAGTTGATAAATCTAACCCTAATCCTAACCGTAACCCTTTTCTGACCAATGGGCCTTCAGACAAGAGGCCGGCTCCCAAAAACATGAACCACAGTCAGTGAAAAGAAATAATTATTTGATCCTGTTTGAATTGTGCCACCTTTTTCCCCACAATGTGTTTATTTTTAAAATGATTTAATCAAATTATTTATTTAATTTTACAAACCAAGAATGTAGTAGTTTGTTTTGTAGATGGTAACATTAGTTTTGTGTTTAACAACTCAATGGACTGCATTTCTCATCAGCAACACTAAAATAACTATTACCTTGATGTATTTCACTTTATTCTTCATAAGGGAGGTAAAAAAGTATTAAAATAGATTAAAATTACAAGTGTGGTTGTGTTGAAGCTGCAGAGACATCTTAAACTGCTCTGAACTCCGCAAACTGTGCACCTATTCTATTCTATTTACATATTTTCACAGTCTGATTCTTCAACAGTTTTAAAAGCTTAAATGTTTGAAGATTAACTCACTTTATTATTCCTGTAGTGAAATTCGGTCTTTGCATTTTACCCATCCTGATACACACACATTTCCTCACAGTAGCACTAGCATTAGTGTTAGCATTAGCACTAAAGCTGCGATTTTCTTGACTAGTAAAATGATCTTTTAAACTGACAAACATATGTTTAAATGATACTATATTACACAGGGGATCAAAACATGACTTGTTTCTTGTCTATAATATACTACAATATACTTTAAAATACTATTCTATCCCTCGAGCAGAGTTCACAGACTTGTATTTGATGCCAACACCTTCGTTCCACACCTTGTGTTGTTCTGTTGTCATGTTGTCTGCACATGCCCTCCATCTGTGTTTATTTACACAATAATTATTCACAGCCGAGATATAAAATTCCAAATCCAGTCTTTATATTAAGTCTAATAAAGCAGAAAAATACATTAATACAAACATTTCCAGTGATAAACAACAACCTTTCAAACTGTTTACATCCATCTGAGTCTGAAATATTTACACAAGCTTACATTTAAAACGTGCCCCGCAGTTAGCACATCCATTCACTACTTCATAAATAGTTTCCAGATATTACTTATTAGCTCAGCTGTGTTTATGTGCCACACACTATGGGCTCATAAACCAGATGTTTTTTTTTAAAACTATGATGTAATTTATTATACAGCAGCATGACTCTTGGCTGAATACATTTCTATTGAACATTGTATATTGGAAAACAGTTAAAAATGTAAACAAAGCTGTGACAGCAGAAAAAAATAGCATCTCAAAAGTTATTATGTAACTTGGAAAGTGCTCTTTATAACATTAACATTCATTCCACCTGCACTGCCTCTACGCTGATACTGCCTGCTGTTGGTGAGTTTGTACTGCATCAGGTTTTCTCAGGTTTGAGTCCTACAGGGTTTCTTATGGGCCCTGCTGCGTATCACAGCCGAGGACCTCCAGCCTCAGGGCAATGTCGTTGATCCAACCCCGCGGGTGGATGCGAAGGAACTGGCCAAACAGAGGAGGGTCAAAAAGAGTAACGGCCTCCTCATCTGGATCATTGTTTCCTGTGAAGATCTGAGTGGAAGGAAACAGAAACAGAACATTCTGACCTCAATTTTACAGATGCGATACTACAGATAAAACAGCTCTCAAATACATGTTGAATGAACCGTTTTTTTGGGAGGGGTGGTAGAAGCTTTATTAAAGGGATCCATTTGTTTTGGCACTTGAGAAGTTCCTGCTTCCTTGAAAGCACTGTCCCATCTTTACTGTTTTATACCAAAACATAACATAGTACTGCATTAAATTACATGTATCTTAGCTTTGAATGGAGTGATGATTATAAACTATTGCTTTAATTTAATACATTTAATTTGTGTTATGCATGTTTCTTGCTAAGATTGGTTGAGGCATAAACACATTGGTAACAGAACTTTTGTACAGAAATAAACCTACAAACGTCAATATTTTTGTCAAATGTGCTTGTGATTACAAATGTGGACAATTCAGCTGTTTTCAACGTAACAACTTTAATGCTGAATGTCATACATTTGTCAGAAATACTTCCAAAAAGAATGGATGTTTAATGTTCTTGACAGTAATCTCTATTAATTAGGTTAATTATCGATAAAATATGATTCCATTTTGATTGATTATAATACCATATATAAATCCTCAGTTTTGGTCTGTAGCCTCCATTCAGATCCAGAGGTTTTGACCTCTTACAAGTAAGATTCTGGACCCCTCTGATTTTATTTCAGTCCAGTCTGAGCCACTTCCACTTCAAAACAGAATAAAAAAAGATTCCATAACAGTTCCAAAACACAGAATGACTTTGCTATGTGTAATTTTAATCTTGAGGTGCAATGATTACTCTGAGGCATCCATAAAATGAGTAAAGAACAGTTTAGTCATTTGCACTTACTCATCGGGTTTACTAGACCATTAAACATAGCTGGATCATATTAACAGTTCCTTATGACATAACTGGAAAACCTAATTCACAGTAGCTCTCTTGGTGTACCTTTTCTCTCTGGGAGCTTTCTTCTAACACGCTGCTCCAGGACTGCCCATCATGACTGACGGTGACTGAGAACTCCGTCACCATCATCTGTGTGAGCAATGAGTGCGCTCCCTGAGTCACGACTCCTGTGATCCGTTTGACTTTCCCCAGGTCAACTTGGAGCCACTCATGGGGGTTGTTGTTCTGCATTGAAGAGGATTGAGAAAATGTTTTCAGATAAAACCTTGATTTCAGAAACAAAATTATTATTACAAATGAGCAAAAACAAAGAAAAACCAAGGATAAGATGTAGCATGAGTGTCCTGTTGTTTAAAAGGAAAGACCAAAAGGAAAATTACACACAGCACCTCTAACCGACAGGATTTCCTCTCATACTTCACCAAGACAAGAAGGAAACTCAGAAACTTGAAAAAACAGTAAATCATGGCATTTTTTCTACTTTAAAAAATGTCTGCTGCAAATTGCAAAAACAGATGGGCTGCAAATGCAGTGCCTTTTTCTGTTCCTTTAACCATCGTTCATGGAAAATTTTAAGTAAGACATCGCTGAACGGACCACGACCTCCCGGCCATGGTCATAAGAGCTGCTGCTTACCGTGTGACCTTTATTAACAGCTTATTAATCTGACAGAAGGACAAGTCACACCTCGACAGCTCAGTACTGCAAAGTGTGAAAATGATAAGCTGGAGGGGGCATGAGAGGAGGAAGTAAAGGGAAAAATAATGAAAGGATAGAGAGAGGTGACTGAGAGGGAGAGAGTCTTATCGTGTATGACTCTGACTCCGTAGACATATTTTTAAAACAGCTAGACAGTTCTATTCAAAAGCAACTCAGACAGACGCAATCCACAAAAAAAAGAAAATTTACGAGGGGGTACATGCCTGACTAACTTCCTGAAATCTGTGGTGTTTGCCTGGCAGCAATTCAGATAGGAAAAACAGTCTTCAGGCACAAAAGATAAGAAACTAAATGACACAGTCCAAGAATTTAGGTCAAATCATCAGTTTCTCATTTATATAATGCAGGTAGAGCTAAAGAAAAAGTAGTTCTGTGGTCTAGGTCTGTGCTCTTACCTACACCACCATACTGCTCTAGTAACTTTTAATATCAGATGATTCAAATTCAATTTGCCTGAACAAAGGCAAATATACATCAGGAAGAAATGTGGACTCTGAAATGTAATATGCCACTCCTACAAACACAGCAGAACAGAACTTTTTATAATGTATTGTTTTATGGTATTGAAGTGTTGTTTTACATGTTTTGGCCAATGACAGATGAGCATTAAGCTGATATAAGATGTTCCTTTTCCTCAAATATACGAGGGGGGGCTGAAAAGTTCATAGCCTGACAAAGGAGTTATTTAACAGCAATGAAACTTGGCATACATTACATTCAACCTCTCCTGATACTAACTGCATGGTTTCCTTCCAGATAAATATTGGATTGAATAAATAATTTAGGACTTTGGAAAGTAGTACCAGAGACATTTCATGACCCATCCGTGGCACTGTGGTCTTATCAAATGTCTGCAGAAAAGGAGTTAGCCCCCAAGGACATTCATGCTGACATGGTTGCTATAGGGGATGATGCTCCAGCTTTATCAGATGTGCAAAACTGGGAAGCTGAATTCAAGAGGGGTAGGGAGAACGAGGGAGGGGTGAAAAGCAAGCATTTTCATGAAATGTCTGTAGTACTACTTTTCAAAGTCCTAAATTATTTATCCAATGTGGGTTTATCTGGAAGGAAACCATGCAGTTAGTATCAGGAAAGGTTGAATTTAATGTCTGCAAAGTTTCATTGCTGTGCAATAACTCCTTCTTAGTCAGGCTATGAACTTTTCAGCCCCCCCCCCGTACACCGACTATTCTTCCTGCAAATCTGCAAAATCAGTACATTATTTATTGCTGTTCAACTTCACTCACTCAGGCTTTTGAGTTTTTACAAGCTGCTTTTAATGTTATTCAGTCTCATTTATAGGATCTTAAATTGGTTTTAAACACAAATAAAACCAAGCTCATGGTTTTCTCTCATGCAAAGGTGCTACCACACAACATTGTAAATATTACAACATCCAAGGGAAAACGTATAGAGCAGGTTTTAAATTACAAGTACTTGGGTTTTATCTTAGATCAGGAGCTTTCATTTAAAGTCCATATAAATAATCTGGGCGAAGCTTGGGTTCTTTTTCAGAAACAGGACCTGCTTCTCTCTAAGGGTCAGAAAGAAATTAGTGACAGCGACTCTCTTGTCCATTCTTGACTATGGGGACATGCTTTATTTGAATGCATCATCCAAACGTCTCCAGTCCTTGGACACTGTTTTTCGTTCAGCACTGGGATTTGTCATTGGTTGCAGTCTCAATCAGTTTTATCTGGTTAAATAAAGGTTAAATATATTAATAAATAGGAGCCAGTATGTGTTTGTTGTCACCTTTGGCCTCCAGGCGTTGGCGCTGCCTTGCTGATGGAGGCGGGCGAGGGTGGGGCTCCAGCTACGCAGCAGCGAGGAATAAGACGATGAGGCAATCAGACTGTCATCAGGAATCTGCCTCTTCTGGAGCCCCAGAGGGAGAGAGCAGCCTGGTTGTACACAGTTCAAAGTCAGTTTCTGCAAAGTCTCACATTAGAGCTACTCTGATACAAACTGTGTCACTCTTTGTTATGAACTCACTGTTGAGATCACACCCCAGCAGCTCCATTCTGAGAGCAGGCCTTCTCTCATAGTTAACTGGGTGAATCCGGATGTAACGAGCCACAAATGGAGGAGAGAAGTGGTTTTCTTTCACCTTGGAACTGTCCATGTTGCCATAAAAGATCTAAATCAGAGCCACACAAGCAGTTTGGTTAACATTACAATGTGAAAGTGTATCATTACCAAGTACCAGGAATCTGAAAGAGCCAAAAAAACCCCCCCCACTTTACTGTGTAGCAAAAATGCAGTTTATTAACACAAGACGCTGTAGTTTATTTGTATTAAAAACATACACAGGTCTGCCTGGTGCTGTTTCCTCTGTAGTTGATCCAGGTCTCCTGGTCCAGGCTGTAGGAGACGGTGAAGTGTGTGATGTAGTTTTCCCTCAACTTTGCTCTGACTCCCTGTGTCTGCACGCCGTGTAGTAAGGTGGGCTTCAGCAAGTCAACCTAATTCAACATTTAAGATTTTTCATTCATCACATGGTCATGGTCATGAACAGTGAAATGCAAGAACTGTCCACAAAGGCCGTGCAATAGAAACTAGACATTCACTTTTTAAAGACTTATACACAGAAGACTTACTCTTAATGAGTAAAGTTATAAATAGTTGAAATATTAAAAAAAATCTAAAATATTAAATTCAAGTAACAACTAAAACAGACTCAAAATAAACTTATATTTACATACTGGAAAGAAAAGCAGAGAATGTGCAGTGTGTGTCCCTAATAATAATATATTATTATTATAATACCAGACCTTATGTCAAATTTCAGTGTTGCATTTTAACCATGTTTCTGGACATATGAATGATGAGCAGAAGAAATCTGACTGTCTAACCTGTAGCCATGACAACTTGTTTTGTCCCATCCATGCATTGATGTAACCAGACTGCTCCAGTCTCGCCAGATGAGGCTCCCAGCTTTCTGGACACACAAACACAGAGATGATCCATCTGGGCCATTATACTCAGATATACACGTAACTGGGCAGGTTTCATTGTTAGTGTAGGTATGTGTAGGTATGTCGTTACAGTATCACTTGTTCTTTCTTTCTTCCTTAAACAGAAACAGTCCTACCTCTATGATTTGATGCTGTGATCTGTGAGTCCTCTATTCTTCCTGATTTCATTCCCAGAGGCAAGACACAGTCTGCAGGTCAGAATGACAAAATCCCAGCTTAATGACACAAAGTAAATTCTCATGTGGACATAATTACTACTTATACATGCATTTATGTGTACTTTCAACAGAACTTCATGTTTTTTTTTTACTTTCCATATAAGGAAAGAAGAAATTTTTGACTGTGCTGAGGTTTTCTACTTTCCTGGAAGTGTTGTCATTTGTGTCTGTACAGGTTTACCTTACATATTTGACTTTGCAATTGTGGGAAATTCTTGCTAATGAGATCATAACATGGGCAAAACTGGGAGCAACTGGCACAAAGTGACTTGGTTGTATAGTGGCAGGACAGCTGACATTTAATGCTTACATCTTACACACTCAGTGCATTTAATATGTCCATAAGTTTGTGGTGTTTCAATGTTTCTTTGCTAATGTTGAGTCAAAATTCACATAACAGTCACAAGTACAGGTCAAAAGATGCCAACATGTCCAAAGAGATTATTTTTTTCATAAATAAATAATAATTCTTCTGATTGTGATATGAGGTAAATGTTTGAGTTATATCCTTAAAATGACTGTATGTTCATTGTGACATCTATAAAATATGGTGGATGAATACATTTCTTAATATGAAGATTGTAATGCAAATTATACAATGTCATTAATGTGTTTGGGAAAATAAATAAGAAATCACCCAACTTGTAACAACACTTTATATTAGATTGTATAAATAGTGCATTATAATATTATTGTCAGATGTATGGCACAGCGTGAACTTACGTGGATCATAGACTAAGAGTTTGGCCCTCATACCAGCCAGCTGGTAGTCTCCTATGGTGCATTCCACCAGCCATGTGCCCACTGTGAGGGGTTTCATCTGCAATGTACCAAACACACCTGCGGAGTGAGGGGTAAAGGTTAACAGAGAAAAGGAAAAACAGTGGAAAGCATGTGAATAAGGGATTGAAATGAACATTTCATGTGCAACAGCTCAAAGTAAAGACAGTAACAACAAGATAAAAGAAAAATGGCATCAAGTTCTTTGCTTTAATACCTTCCATTTGCATAGAAATATCTCAAATAGTAGCATCCTGAAAGTGTATTCATGGATACATGTGCAAAATATTAGAGAAAAATCAGCTCAATTAATGACCAAGGCCAAATATAGTTTAATCATAAGGCGAAGTGTGATCAGAACAAAATAACTATTGTGCGACTGAAACCTGGATTTAACAGGTCATTTGTGAATGAACATCTGGTTTTAGAGTATTATACAGTATGTAAGACAAGGAGTTACTGATTTTTGAGAGAATGAGGAGGTGAAGCTGCACATGGTAAACAGTAGAGCTGATTGTTTGATCATCAAATTTGTTAATCACCAATTATTTCACTGATTGATTAACCTTTTGAAGACTTTTGAGAACATCAACATGAATATTTGGAAACACCTATCAACTATTTTTCACCATTATCTGGCAAATCATAGACTACACCAAGGTTATTATCGTTAATGAAAACGAACGAAATAATGAAAACTAAAACTGAAAAAACATTTTCGTTAACTGAAATAAATAAAAACTGAAATTAAAAGAAAAAAATGATAACTAACTGAAACTGTATTGTGAGCTTACAAAACTAACTAAAACGTATAAAAATTATGGATACAATTCCCTTCGTTTTCGTCTTTGTCAATGTCGAATTGATATGAAATTGATTTATTTGACTCCAGCAGTTTTAGCTAGCAGCACCATATGACACTTCACAGTCTGTCATGTCTGGTCACTGGTGGTTTCCAGTCGTCTTCTGGTCCCCACTCTACCTGGAACACACAGACTAAAGCTGGGACACAGCAGCACAGTCCTGTCTGGGGTTTACTTTAGTCATGAGTGGGGTCAGTTTTTTTTTTTTTTTTTTGCTCACTGTGTGTGTGTGAGTGACAGAGACAGAGCAGAGCTAAATGATAGCATCAGTGTTGAACTAGCATCCAGGTAAAGACTGGAGAGTTTATCACCATGAAAAGGCCTTCCAAGCCCTGAACTGCACAGTTTAGAAGAGGAGAAAAGAGGAGGATGAAAAGTAATCCAATTACAGAGGTATGGAACCTGTTAGAATGTTAAAAAATGTTTGATGTTACTAGCTACAGCTAGCTGAACTGAAATGAAGCAAAGTTGGCTAATAATGGAACTGGAGATGAATAAGAGATGAGATATCTAAGGTGTGGTTTACTGCTGATGAACTTGGTTATATATGTTTATAAATGGTTTATATATGTTTCTATGTGGTTTATACATGTGTCTGTGCGGTTTACTGCTGGTTAGCTGGTTTATATATGTTTCTATTTGGTTTATTGCTGGTTAGCTGGTTTATATATGTTTCTATCTGGTTTACCGCTGGCTGCTTTGTGCATCTCCTCTCATGCTTTGCACATCTTCACACTGTTTTCACGTAAGTGACGTTGTGTATGGATCGCACCCTCCCCAACCTGCTATAGGGAATTTATACATTGTACTGTACATGTGTTTGTGTCTGTGCTCAGTCAATGAGCTGCCCTAACCTGACCCCCAGATAAAGTGTCCAGGGTAACCCGCTGATTCGCACCTCACTAATTTCTTTGAATAGGATGGGGAGGAAGATAAAATATATGAAATAACTAAAACTAATACTAAAACTAAACTAAACTAAAACTAAGCATTCAGAAAAAAACGATAACTAATAAAAACTAGCAAACCTGCTTTAAAAACTAATTAAAACTAACTGAATTAGAGAAAAAAAAGTCAAAACTAATTAAAACTAAACTATAATTAAAAATCCAAAACTATTATAACCTTGGACTACTCAACTATTTAAAATCAACAGCTGCACCCTAATACATGTACATACATCCTACATATATATGGTAAATGTATAAATAAGTGGGTCTGTCTGTGTGGGTTCTCTGTGGGTGCTAAGGCACCTTCGCCCAGTGGTACTCAGGATAAGCTCTGGCATCCCTACAACACTCTCATGGATAAAGCTGTTTGGAAAATGAATGAATGGATGTATATTTACCAGGGAAGAGCTTGTAGACTCCCATACGATGCTCCTCCTCAGTGTGGTCAGTGAAAGGTAATCCATGGACGTGCACAGCATGGTACTCTCCGTCACTTCCTACATTCAGAAGATGCCACCTGACCTGCTGATGCCGAGCCACTACCAGACCAGGGAGCGTCTCTGCCACGTAACCATTGATTGCTGTGGAAGAAAAGTGCATAGCTTCTAAGAATGATTGTGGCAGAAAAACAATCAGGATAAACTTACAGACTGACTGGCTCTTTTCTCTCCACCTGCAAACTTATTGCTGATGTGGTACCAGGGGTCCTCTGGGTTGACATGGCAGGGTGGGGCACAGTACTGCTGCAGGTTTTCCTCCAGGTACCAGCTTTTAGTTTCGTCAAAGGTGTTGAAGAGCAGGGCGAACTCTTCAACGCCTGGCTGTGTGCCCAGACGAGTCAGTAGGGTACCAGTTTTGCAGATAACCAGTGGACCGATCAGACCTGAGTGAAAGTCTCTTTCCTGAAACACATTGAAAATAAATGTATTTTCCTTGTTTTCAGCTGCAGTTCATGTATTTATTGAACATTACTGTTTAGTTTAATGATTAAGAGTTTTATGAATCGGCTAAACTGAAGCTAAGTATGCACATACACAAAAACACAACCAGAAAACCAAAAGGCATAAACCTCTCCTCCTACTACTACAACTATTAATTCTATGCATTTCAGTAATTCCTGTATGCTTTATATATAATTTTCAGGGACTTTGAACATGTAACTCAATGAAACATTCTTATATTGATAAAACTGATACAGACCTTGTTCACAGTGGAGTAATACGCTCCAGCCTTGCAGTCTAATTGCTTGTCAGTGGGACCTTGCTTAATGGTTATTCTCCAGTTATAGGTTCGCGCTTCCCCAGGGGCCACAGGCTCTCCAGGGACCCCAGGAGGAGCATCAGAGGCATAAGTTTGAGCGATACCGGCTCCCTGGCTTCGGTCGTACACTCCTTGAAGATGAAATGAGAAAGGCCTGGATGCTTTGTTCTTAAAAATCACCTTGAATGAGACAAGAGAAGGATATGTTTTTTTATTCACTTTGATGCTTCACCAAATGTAACTAAATATCAGGGAACTGCAGAAAATCACCTCATTAGAGTACACTTTATGATTCAGCTGTTTCAATAACAGTTTTTGTAAGATGAATGTGAAGAACAAGCAGGCTCATTAGTGTTCATTACTTTTGCTTGGCTACAGTAACACTCACAGTGAGAAGGTCATTAATCTCAGCTCTGATGAAAGGTCCCATGATTCCCAGGTGTTCCTGCAGCTCTCCTCTGGTAACGGGATGTCTGAAGTCTTTATCTCTGTAGGCTCGAAAAACCACCTTCTTATACTGTGGGAGGAACTTCCTCATCCCACGTCGCATCTCTCTAAAGGGAAGAGTTAATACTACCGTCTTGACCAAATTTAACATCTATTTCCAATGCATGATGCAGAGTATTAATAAAACAATTTGTTGTGATATCTTCAGAGCAAAATAAATTGAAAAAATAACTTCTAACTATAAAGAATGCTTGATAATAATAATGATCTCTATCAAAACAGGTGCTTGGTTACTTCACTACAGGGCTACTTGTTCACATATCTTTTCACATTCTATCCAGAAAGCATCAGAAACAGTCAGGCCAGTTACCTTTTACAACCTTTTAGACTCATTTAGTCAGAATTAGCTCCTCATATATTCCTCCACATCTTTGCTTTGGGGTAAATCAGTAGCTTAATGTTCCAGTAAGTAGTCTGTCACCATCATTCAGTTGTTTGCAATCATGTTGTGCTTGTTTATTGAAACTATATACTTTATTTAACAGAGGTAATGTTAAAAAGAGTATAGAGGAACGGCAAATCGTAAATATTCTAGATATCAAACCATGACCAAAATAATAGTAATTGTGCTCAAGTGGAATGTGCCCTAATTGCAATCAGAACTGTTTGATAAAAAAATATTAGCGTAACATATTTCTATGACACTAACAGATAGATGTAATATAATGAAATTCTTCGAGAAGATAAAGGTTGTATCTTGCAAACATTAGTATGTCTGCAGACGTTAGCACAGCATTGTCTCATAGGGAGTGATTTGTGTGAAAAACCTTGCTGATCTCTATTCTTACCTGGGTTTGATCAGTTGATGGGGTTTTCGGATGCCATAATCCCAGATAACCTCTTCTGCAGCGATGTAGTAGTAGCGATATCTGATTTCTCCTGACCGCAGGTCCATATAATCTGAGGCAAATGTATCTGTGCCATTCTCCTAAAATAAAACATAGCATTTAATATAGTAACTGGAGGAGGAAGTGTTTTGATTAGTGGAATGAGCCCTGTGTTAGATGTGTACAAATCAGAAAACAAACAGGGATACCTCTTGGCTGTAGTCGTCATATTCCTGAGACAAAGAAATGTTTATATTATCTGTGTAGTTTCTGTAGTCCACATCCAGCAGTTCTACTGTCTGTCGCTCAGGGTCAGACAAAATTGGACTTTGTGGTACTAAGTTTTCATCCATGTCTTGTAAAATGCTTAGTTCTTCCTGTGAGATCTTTGCAGTCACTGTTGGATCCAATAAAATCTCATTGCTCTCTTCAAACTCTTCCTTTGTCTCATTCTTTTCACTTGACATTTGACTGTTTTCTTCACTCTGTGTCTTGGTGTTTTCCTCTGTTTGCGTGTCTATATTTTCTTCTGCCTTTGTCTCAGTGGCATTATCAGTCCTAGTTTCCTCAACCTTTCTTCCAAGTTCTATCTCAGGTATTGAATCTTCTGAGTCTCCAGGATGTACATCTCCTTCCTTCCAGTTTCCGACATGTCTTTTCTGCCTAGTATTCGCTTCTTCCCCATGTTCAGTCTCATTCTTAGCCCCTGAGTCCAAGTCCTTATCGCTATCTAGTTCCTCCAAGATATCCTGAGGTATTCCTCCATCTGACCCACTAGTTATTGTCACATTTCGACATCTAGCAGTCTGAGCGTCCTCAGTGCTGTTTTGATCTGACTGAGTACTGTTGCTTGAAGGTTTCTTGCACACCAAAACAGTCCTGGTGCCATTCTGAGGTCTCATTCCCCTCGGCCCAAAATCTACCAGATCCAAATAGTCGGATAAATCCTCTTCGTCATCATTGTCAACCAGAGGAAGCTCTCCATTGTCGCATGAACGAACAGTGTAGTGAATACTCATCCCCCGGCTCTTGAGGCTGCCATCGAAGGCACTGATCTCCCACTCGCCTGAAATATGTCAGAAAAGAAATAGTTTCACCTTCACATCCCAGACTAAAACATGATGGCTACTTCTGCATCCGTACATCATCTTTCAATAAACATAGACATTTCAACCTAAGGCCATACCGGCCAGCTCTGTCTCCATGGCAACAGTCATGGCGGTCATGGGGAAGAGGGTGAGGACTGACTGGTAAATGCCTTGGTGCCGAAAGAGGTTTCCAGTGAAGTAGACAGAGAGAAAATCGCCTTGGGTACCCACGTTAGCCACATGCCAGTATGCGACATCAGTTTGACAAATCACAAACTGTCGCCCACTGAACATGATGCCATTCACACCTGGAGAAAAGAAATCCACACTTTACAAAGGGATCATTTCATTGTTCAATAGGCAGCATAATGGAAAATCTACTTTCAAATAGGAATATAAAAAGCATGATGGGAATTGTTTTAACAGAATTATTCCTTTTCCTATTCAGTCTTAACTGAAAACTAGATTTTTGGTCAATTCATTGTATTAAAGGGGTTCTATGTATTATTGGTATTCCAAACTCTTAACAGCAGGGAGAAGTCATGTACCACAGCGCACTGATAGCCACCAAAACCACCAAAAATTATCAATATTGTTTACCCACAGACTGTGTTATTCACTAAATAAACACATCTGACATACATCTGAATTATGGTTTGGAAAGTAAACAAAAACTCACTGGTTATTTTGACAGTCGGTAAAAAAAACTGTCTTATAATCTGCACAAGCTGCATCTGCTGATAGTTTACATTTTAGCTCTTTCAGCTTAGGTCTGTTTTTAGGCAGAAAACAGCCACAGTAAAACCTCTGTTTTCTGTACAGTTTGCTGCATCAAAGATCTACTCCCTCTAGTGGCCCATTGGTTTGAATATACTCATATCTGTATAATCCAATACATTGGCATCTTTATTGCAACTTCATAGCTCTTTATTTTCAACAGTCTAATGATAATTTCCGGTCATTTTTGGAATATTTCAAAATAGAAATGTGACCTATAGCCCCTTTATATTGATAATAAGGAATCAAGCAAAAAAAAAAAAAAAAAAAATCACTTTCAAGATAAACTTACTATATATGACATTCGAGTCATAGAATTCAGGGTCTGTGTTGTTAGACTTTGAAATCTGGTTGGAGTTTTTAAGGTTTTCATCGATGTACCAACTTCTGTTTTCATCAAAGACGGCAAAAATCAGGTTCCAGTCTTTATCGGAGCCCGACTGTACAACACAAAAAAACAAAACAAAGGGGATTAAATTACATTAGCATAGGTAAGGGACAACAATCGGAGGCATCTAGCCTTTAAAAGTCATTCTTTCATAAACATAAATGTTCTCACCAGGCGTCCTATGGTGTCGATGGCACCATGCTTGCAGATGAGCAGGGTTCCCACCAGTCCTGAGGCCAGATCCCTCTCTGGTGAGATGGTGCTCTGATACAGCTGTGTCAGACACTGGGGGTCTCCTTCTAAAGGCCCGTCTTCAGTTGTAAGACTCCATATGTAGCCAAATGTGCCATTGGGGGGCACTCCTATGGAACGCAAATCTCTCGCTGCAGCTGATTAATTAGAAGGGATTAGTGAGAACTTGGCATCTTCAGAGCTATAGAGACTTGTTTAAGAGTGGGTCTAATTGAGTGAGCTGAGGGCTGTTTTAAAGGTTTCGCACTGGTTGTAAAAACGCTTTCCAAGCAGACATCCTGAGATTTTCAGCTGCATTATATGCTTTATTCCCACTCCCTAATATCTATATTTAACCCATAAAGACCCAGTGCTACTTTTGTGGCAGTTTCCAAATGTATTTTTATCTCTATTTTAGCCATTTATCACCTTTTATTCTAATATTCTTCTCTGTAATTTGCTTTTTTTCGGTGAAAATCATGTATTTTACTATATTTAATTCACTGATCATGTAGATGATCATAAAAAGCTCAAATTAAAGTTGAGGGTTATTATATCAAAAACAGAGAACACTGAAGACTGTAACTTTTTCATTAAAATATATCATTAACTGAACATAAACCCACTGTCTCCATCCACTGCATGGGTTTTACTGGTGAATCAATGAAGAAGATGACGGTGTTTCCACATTCACTACGGAGCCTCTGAACATCCAGATGACCATGAAAAGAAGACAAACTGCATTTTACACCAATTAATTACATGCATTGATAGGATTAATGGATCGACAGGTATTTAACATTTTAGATCAGTAGATGGTTCTGGTCGTCGGCAGCTGTTTGGGTCTTTATGGGTTAAACATACCTGCAGGGATTGACCCCAAACTCTAAATAATAATGTATGGCTGTAAGAAAATATTGGATATTTCTGGCTGAATTGATGAGAATCTGTATAAACAACTGCAAAGAAAACTACCACGTACCATTTGAGGATCTGTACAGTGGAGAGATCCTTGTGAGGCCGTTGGGGTAGATGTTGAAAGGGCGGCTGGCCAGGTTTCTGAAAGTAATCTGGAGGCACATGTGCAAAAAAGGAGTAAGTCACAAATCACTTGATGCTTTTTCTCATGTTGTCTTCTTCTTTTTCTAAACTCACATGAAACTGATCGTTGACTTTTCCTTTCAGAAGTGGACCCAGCAGTGTTTTTGCACTACTCTTCCTCTGTGTGAAGGTTGCATCTGTGTACTCCACATATGCAACCTTTTTATATTTGTATTCCAAGTGATGAGGAGCTGTAGCCAGGTATTCGGACTGCAACTTACTGTGGCATTAAAAGCAGAAAAGAAAGCTAAATTTTACAGTTCATTTATTTGCTTTGATACTTCCTCCTTCCCTTTTCTTTCCTTTTCTTACCTGTCTGTGTGTTTCAGGTGAGGTGTGTAGTCCCAGGTTACTTCCTCTGCAGCGATAAAGTGTTCCCAGGTCTTTGACAACTCTCCTCTGCTGGACCTAATTTGCACTTGAGGATTTTTTGGCGGAAAGCTTACAAGGTTAAATGAGCTCTCGTACTCTTCATAATTATAATCCTCTTGTTGGGCGTTGCGAAGGTCAGGTCCACTAGGGCACTGCTCCACCATGAAAAAAGCATCCATACCATCTGGGTAGAGCATAATACCTTGTTAGCAAAGGAATAACATTATTTAATAAACTGTCAAAGATTCTGCTGAGACTTTTATTTTTACCGAGGCGATGGGCAAATATCTGGCAACTGATAAGGAAGCGGCCGATTGCATTGGCTTTCATTTCTGCTGTGATGAAAGCCATGGGTGTGACCTCGACGTTGACTTTACGATGGGCTAGTACCTAAAGAGGACAAAATAAAAAGATTTTTAACACAGTTTTTTTGAAAGAGAACATAACAAATACACAACAGAACAAACCAGAGACTATTGGTGTCCCTGTGCCTGTGTTGTCAAAGTCTGTCAGCGTCTTCTAACCACATTCATGGTCAGAAACTGAAGACAAACCAAATGCTATTGTCTGTGTGCATTTGGAGCTTGATGATTCAACTTCTTAGATGTACAGGGTGGGGAAGCAAAATTTACAATATTTTGAGGCAGGGATTGAAAGACAGTGTATGACCAATTAGTTTATTGAAAGTCATGAGAATTTATTTGCCACAAGAAAATTGACATAATAGAAAATGTTTTTATTCTATGTGTCCTCCTTCTTTCTCAATAACTGCCTTCACACACTTCCTGAAACTTGTGCAAGTGTTCCTCAAATATTCAGGTGACAACTTCTCCCATTCTTCTTTAATAGTATCTTCCAGACTTTCTCGTAATAGTTTTGCTCATAGTCATTCTCTTCTTTCCATTATAAACAGTCTTTATGGACACTCCAACTATTTTTGAAATCTTCCTTTGGTGTGACGAGTGCATTAAGCAAATCACACACTCTTTGACATTTGCTTTCCTGATTACTCATATGGGCAAAAGTTTCTGAAAAGGTATGGATAATAGTGTTAGGTATGATTATGACATCAATATATGTTTGGTTTCAAAACAATTGACGTAGTGCCTGCTGAGAAAAAACAACTAAATGTTCATTGTAAATTTTGCTTCCCCACCCTGTATAGAAACAAAAAAATTGACAGGAGTTGGAAAAAAAGCGAGAAATTGTTGAAAAACCTGGTAAGTTTTGAAAATAATTATTTTAGCCATGAGTTGTATTTCTCTGTGAATGAAACTAGCATTAGTATTAGCTGTTACTATTCCCCACTTAAGGAAGAGTCCTACCTGTACATATAGCACAAAGGCTATTAGATCACAAAATACTCCAGAAACAGGCAGTATTTCCTTATATAACAAGAAATAAATGCTGGCTGCATGTTTGGCCTGAACACACTACAAAATAGACAGTTGGATGAAACAATCAGCCCCCGGTCTATTCAGTCATTCATTTTATTTTTTAGATTTTGAGTTATTAATGCAACATACAATCTAAATATTAATTTTAGTTTCTTTGTGACTGACTATGTGAACTGAACTGATGTTACCTGCAATGTGTGATCCTGGAACTGAATGGAGTGGATTTCTGGAGCTGTGCCTATCCCGATCATGTGCCAAAACACATGTTTACGACCCTGACACAATACCAGACCTATACACAAACAAACACACAAACGCACACAAAAAATGAGGCTACATTCCTGTGGTGTGTTGCTGATACAAACACTTATCATCACATGGAACAAACTTGCTGCCTACGTCCAACTGGTTTGTTTTTTTTACCTGGTAAAGTGGAGTTGATATATCCATTGATGGTGTGGTATTCCTTCCTTCTATTGCTCCTCTTGAACTTCTCTCGGCTTCTCCTCTCTCCTATCTCTCCATACCAACTCTTGGTTTCATCAAAAACTGCAAACAGCAGGACGAATGCTTGGTTTCTTCTCTGCTTGTCTTTAAATGCACCTGGAAACCATAAACACATGTACATACATTATTAATAAATATCAAAAATCTAAATGGCAATAGAATTACATTGTGTGTCAGCGCTTCACCTTCATCTGTATAATTTTAATTTCAACATACAGACAGTGCATTGTGTCTTAATGAAACTAAGAGTACATCTGGAGGCAGTTCTTATCTCATCTGTTCCAAAACACACTGACTTGCTTTACAGATGAGCAGGGCGCCGATGAGTCCTGAATTAATGTCTCGCACTGTGTCCACTTGAGATGAATAGGAGTAGGTGAGGCATTCAGGGTCGCTGTTGGTGGGACCGTCATTTGGGTTGATGTCCCACACATACTTATAGTATCCCCCCGGAGAGACGGCGTCATCCTCCTTCTCCTGACCTGCCGTGGAGTCATCATACCCTGCTCCTGAAGAAAAAAGGACACAGTGTGACTCCTCTGTACCGACTCAACAGCTCAGCTCTGTCAGGCTGTCACTCAGGAATAAAATGAGAAACCAGAGGCACACATGTAGCAAAATCACACACTTTCTTTGCAGATGCTTTGGGTATGAGTAGCAGCAGCCAGGACTACCCATAACGAAGCCAATACAGAGGATTTTTTATATATTTAATAAAGTAAATGCATTTAAAGTGGCTCTGATGTAGCTGCTTCTCTGTCTGTAATGACCATGAACAAGTAACACCGACATGAGAAAATGTACTAATTTACTGGAATTTATTTATGATTCTTCCAGTTTACCTAAAAATTTACAACATATATAGTTTAAATACTGTACTTCTGTTATTCAGTTTCATTTTAAGGACATTTTAATGGCATTTCAAAAAATTTTTTGTCATTCTAAAATTGTAGACCAAGATTTTAATTTGACTACACATGTACTATATATGAGTTCTGAACACTGGTTGTCCCTCACAGTCGTTACTAGTATTTATTTATTTTATCAATTTTGGCCCTAAATGGATATTAATTTAAATGCTGTAATGAGAAATAAAATGTACTTGGATGAAAAAATCCTACAGTGACATAAATAAAGGATATATAAATATATAATTAATAGATGTAGTGGAAAAAGAAAATCATAATTCATCAGTCAGTGAAATGAAACAGAAACATTACATGTTTCTTTGAAATCCATTGATATTGGAAAGCACTGACTCGTTAATATACAATGATGACTTAAATTGGGAAGTTGCACAATTTCCTGAGAATGTTTCCCGTAATAGTCTCACTAAGTCTTAAGATCTTACTATGAAGCAGAATTACTGGATTACAGCAGGTCCATTCCTGGACATGAGTGCAGCATCCTGTCAGATTACAGTAAACTTTGATGTACAAAAGGATCCGTTTAGAGGAAACAACAGCTTTGGCTCTAAACTGAGATAATCACAGCTTTGTGGATTATCAGACCACACATCCAACTGTGTTTTTTGTTCTGTATTTGATCAATCAAATCCACTTAATACTAATTTGCTTCTATTTTATTTCTTTGTCTTTTTTATAGAGAGAATCCAAGACCGATCTGACCCTTGTGTTCAACTGCTAAATATCTGCGCACAGAAGATAAAGATAACCGTTGGTGGAATTAATTTCTCTAGAAAAAAGAAGTCATGTTTTTACAGGGAAGTCACTCCCACTTTTGTGACTCTCTAAAATTCTTAAATTATCCTGCCTTTCCTTTAATGCTGATAAAGCAGGACAAATTAGGTCAAAGGTTTGTTTTTTTTTTACCACTGACTCATCTAACTCATTAAAAATAGACGAGTCAAATAATGACCCACAAGAGCAGTATGTTTTTGACATCACTGTACAGTTTGTTATTTTGTTGAATGTAAAAAAAAGTTCCTGCCTAATGTGGTAAGATTATGTATTAAGTTGTTTTGTCTCATTCAGTCCAGTACCTTCTGACTGTTTCCAGTATGTGATTCCCACTGGGCTGATACTGAAGGGCTGAGAGGCCAGGTTTTTGAAGTGGACCACCACCCTATCACCAGCCTGGGCGACAATCACCGGGCCTTGAATACCTGCAACCAGAGACACCAATAATCTCTTAAGCAGTCAGTTAAAAGAATGAAGTATTCAACAGTGGATCCACATATTATACGTAATATATTACACACACACATATAAATATTGTAACAGACTTTGCTGGTTCAGGTCACATTTTGGGTTAAGGTTCAACATACTTCAGGATATGTAACTGACCTTTCATGGCAGATACAAGGAATATATAACTGGGAAAATATATGCATAAAAGGAAACCTACCAGTCCACGCTGGCCTTGGCTTTGGGACAGTGTATGTGGAGTCTGTGTACTCTCTATAAACAGCTTTGATGTATTTCTGAGGAGCATCTTTGAGTCTCTTCCTAAAAATCAGATCTATTATTTAGAGCCAAATCCTTGAAAATATGCATAAAATATCAAAAAGCAACAAGATGTTAATTATTGTTGGCAAATTCATTTCCTTCTATACTACACACTTTTTAATAAGTACATGATTCTCAGCAGAACTGTCCTAATATGAAGCACACACACACACACACACACACACACACACACACACTAGGAGCATCTTTGAATCTCTTCATAAAAATCATATCTAATACTTACAGCCAAATCCTAGCAAATATGCATTAAACAACAAAGCAACAGCAACTTAACACATGCTAATTATTGCTGGAATATTAATTTTCTTCTATACTCACTTTTTAGTCCTTAAAGACTAATAACCATCTACTGATCTAAAATATTTAATAACTGTTGAACCACTATCCCTAACAATGCATATAAATAATTCAGTAAAATGCTGTTTCCTGGCTTTTCAGCAGCATCAGATGTTTTTTTTCAGGTGCATGCTTTGACTTTGTAGTGAACATGGAAACACTGTCATCTCCTACAATATTGATTCATCAGTAAAACAGTAGTTTGATGAATGACAGTGGTTGCAGATGATTGTTTTTATGTATAGAATTAATGATGTATGCTCTTGAGACCCAGCGAAGCATTTTTGTCCTCTGTATGGGACAAGGGTTTCACAGTTTTACTAATAAAAAAATAAAATAAAATAAAATATCTGGAAAACAGTTTCATCCTGCTATTTCCAATCAAGGCAAATATTTAATGTAAAAAAGCCAAAACTTTTGCTTTCCTGGGTCTCAGGAGGATATCTTCTTGAAAAAGTCATGTTGATTTTATCAAGCTTTTCTTAACATCTACATGGTCAGCAAATTAAATATAGGAAAATACCTGATTTTCACTGAAAAAAAAGCTAAATGTAGGAGGATAATATTCTAATAAATTATGACAAAGCACTTGGTAATGGTTAAATGTAAAGATAAATGCACCACGAAAACAGTTCTGGGTCTTTCTGGGTTAATAAATGCATGATTCTCAGATAATTATGAAGCTACTTTCACATTTTTGGAACAGAAACACATTAAATGACATATTGATAGGCAGTTTTGTTCTTGTCAACCCTGTCCTACAAAAGTGGGTTGTTTAAAGTAAAGTTCACCTTTGGTCAGACACTGGGTCCACATCGTCCAGGTGGACATAGTCCCATCCGATTTCCACAGCCGCTATATAATACTCTGTGACGGCTGTGGCGGTGGGTTGTGTCCGTCCGATGGCGCACAGCAGCGGCAGAAGAACAAGAAGAGGAGTCGGTCCCATCGCACCTGTCCGCTCCACCGTGTGTCCGGTCTGACACTGGCCCGGATCTGGTGCTCCTCCTGTGGGCTGCAACATTTAAAGGGAGGGGGGAGGGGGAGGGGGAGGGGGGAGGCTGCACGTGGGGGCGAGTGAGTGTGCGCGCTCCTGTGAGGGGAAATGAGATAAGTTGGAAAAGACGCACAAGTCTGAGACCCACTAACACATTAATACTCAACCTGTTCTGTATTAGTCAGGGACGGCTCGAGCCCGTTTGGGGGTTATAAACAGAATTTGATTTCCCCCTCCCTCCCCCATACATTTTGATGAATGTTAGACCCTATTTTTTTTTTATTTATTTATTTTTTTTGTGTGATCACTCTGTACATCTTTGCTGTTTTTTCTACTCAAGACAAGACAAGGCCAGTTCATTTGTATAGCACTATTCATACACAGGGTAACTCAAAGTGCTGTACAAAGGAATAAAAAAAAATCACAGAAGAAGAAGAAAACAAAAGCAAGACATTGAGTTTACATTAAAATCAAAAAAGGAAACAAAAAAAGGCATCAGAGATAGAACGTGATTTTAAAATGCATTCACTGAATAAAAGAAAGACATTAATTATAATAAAATCATACATCAAAATTAACATTTAAATTAAAATACAGTAAAGCAAGACATTAAAATTCAAATAGTGCATTGAAAAGACAAGAATGAAGAGTTTACTCATAAGCACATGACAAGAGGAAGGTTTTTAACCTGGATTTAAAAATGTTCACATTTGGGGCTAAAGACCCAAACAGCCACTGGCAACACAAACAATATACAGATATAACCTGTTTAATACCTATTGATCCATTAATCCTATCAATACATGTAAATAAATAGTGTAAAATGCAGTTTGTTGTCTTTTCATGGTCATCAGACATGACCCATTTGGATGTTCAGAGGCTCTGTAGTTACCATGGCGGTTCGAATCGTGGCTCCGACTGTCCACGTGTTGAAGTGTCCTTGGGCAAGACACTGAACCCTAAATTGCTCCCAGTAGCTGCTCTGGCAGAGCCTTGTATGGCAGCAGCCACCTACTGGTGTATGAATGTATGTGTGACTGTGAGGCACTGTAAAGTGCTTTGGGCAACATGAAGGTGTAGAAAATGGGCTAAATAAGTTCAGTCCCTTTACATCTTCTACAGCACTGATTCACCAGTAAACCCATGGAGATGGATCAATGACAGTAGATGGAGACACCTGGTTTATGTTCAGTTGATGATAGATTTGACAATAGTCACTTTTTCTGCAGTTTTCTCTTTTTTTGATATAATAACCCTCAACTTAAATCTGAGCTTTAATGAACATCTACTTGATCATTGAATTAAATACAAGAAAATATATGATTTCCACTAAAAAACACACAATACAGTAGTGAACATGGAAACACTGTCATCTTCTACAACAGGGGTCACCAACCCTGGTCCTGGAGAGCCACTATCCTGCATGTTTTAGATGTATCCCTCTTCCAACACACCTGATTCAAATGATAAGCCTATCATCAAACTCTGTAGAAGCCTGATGACAACCATCAGGTGTGCTGGAAGAGGGAAACATGCATGCTAAAACATGCAGGATAGTAGCCCTCCAGGACCAGGTTTGGCCACCCCTGTTCTACAACATTGATTCACCAGTAAAACCCATGGAACTGGATCAATGACAGTGGATGGACACACTTGGTTTTTCATTCACTAAGCAATATCTTTGCTGAAAAGGTAACTTTTTCTTCATTTTTCTCTGCTGTAATATGATTAACTTTGAATAACATTATTTAAAAATTGGTGATAAGTCAGTTAAGAAAGGTAGAAATAGACAAAAATTCATCTGGGAAAAGTAGCACTGGGTCTTAATGGTTTAAACATGAGGACAATGAAAAATCATAACCATAAATATCTGATGATTTGGAGGAATCAGATTATTTTAATTATCAAATCTGATGTCTGTTTAAGTTGTAATTTGCCCAGGTCATTTTTCATTCTAGTTGTTTTTTAAAGTTCAGTTGGACATTGTAGTTCTGGGGAGAAATCCAGATTGATTAATCCAATTTGTCATAATCCCAGCAATCTGATAAAGCATATCACATTATGCTTTTTACATAATCACTTGAATAATCTGATAACTCCAGAAGCTGAATAATGACTGTAGTTTTAATGTGCATGTAAATGGACTCAGTGTCTCATAAAAGTAGTCAGCACTCCTGCTAATGTACGACCTTATCTGATAACAATAAATGGCTAATGCAAATTTTTCTATACAATTTTATAGTGATAATTTTAAATAACCACAGCAAAGTTACATGAGTTTTACCCTACGTTTATTTTAAGAAAAAAACAAAAGACTAGAAGCACTTGGAGAGCGCAGACCTCCGCCAAGGCTGATCAGTGGCCCCCCCCGTGGGCCCCTCCACACCAAGGAGGTTATGTTTTTGCCAGGGTTTGTTTGTCTGTTTGTCTGTTTGTCTGTCCGTTAGTGTGCAACATAACTCAAAAAGTTATGGACAGATTTTGATGAAATTTTCTGGTCTGCGCCCCCCCCGTGGGCCCCCCCACCTCCGATCACCACCAAATTTAATCATTTCTTCCTTATCCCATTTCCAACAAACCCTGAAAATTTCATCCAAATCTGTCCATAACTTTTTGAGTTATGTTGCACACTAACGGACAGACAAACAAACAAACAAACCCTGGCAAAAACATAACCTCCTTGGCGGAGGTAAATATGTTGTTTGCAAAGGCATTTAACCCCTTTCACAACAAAATAACAAAATAATCAAATAAAACAAAAAATATTCATTTATTCATTCATTGTCTGTGACTGCTTAATTGTCAGGAGCAGAGCAAATATAAGACAGAAGACATTAACAGTCAAGGGTATCACTGAGTCTTTACAAGTTGTTGTGATCATAAATAATACAGGCTGTTTGTAAGCTTCACATACCTGCTTCCAAATGTTTAGTGTCTTTGTAGATCCACTGTGATCTGTTAGTTGTAATGTACATGTATAAATGATAACCTGAGGCATAATATTGTTAAAACTGCACTTGTTTTTCTTAAGAATTTTCAGTTTGTTCATGGTTGTTCGGGTTATACAGGTAGTTTATAAATATTTTGATAATATAATTTTACTTTTTTCCACTTTAGAACATAGAGAAAAAATTAGAGTTGACATTACTTAGGGGGTATTATGCTATTAGTTTACTAGTCCACCCCACTCCTTTTGGGTTGTTGACACCTGTACTCCAGGGTTGTGGGGTGGGTGGAGCCGATACCTGATATCAGGTGCAGGTGGAGTACACCATAGACATTTCTCCAGTTCCTTTATTCTCTGACATATCAAGATATATCATATATGTAGGCTGTTTTGTTCTTTTTGGCACCCTTATTGGTAACTGCAGATGTTTTGATCTACGTTTCAAAGAGATCTGAACAGAGTGATGTCATTGAAAGTCATCATGAGCTGACAGCTGGAATCTGTGGATGTGGAACCATGATGATTATAAATGATTCACATAGTTGAGTTTTTTCATTCTGTCAGCATTAAAAGTGTGAGTTGGTCCACTTCAAGTCCAGCGTTTATATTTTCCTGCATGAAGCAGTCTTTCCCATAGAATCAGACCGTAGCCATGGTGATGGTCCATGATGATACTGAACCATCATCCTGACTAATGCTTCAGCTGATAGACTTAAACAGTTGCTCTACCACAGACAATGTAGCTCAGTGGTTCCCAACCTTTTTTGGCTCGTGACCCCATTTTAACTTCACAAATTTCTGGTGACCTCAGACATTCAAAACAGAGACTTTTTTTTTTTTTTGCTTTTTTGATCATGTAATAGTTTGCTATACGATGTTGTAAATACAGGTTAATTTTACATGACATTTAGTCTATATAATGTATATTATTGTGGACAGAGGCAGTAAATCCAGGTGTAGATTACGGCACAAAGGATTGGATTTTCCTTGGTCAGGATATGTACAGTCAGTCCATCTTGGATTTACAAGACTGACAGTTGATACAAAACAAACAATAACTCAAACTGTGAATTATGAAAAGCTGCAGCATCTGAAACCGACCACAATGAACATTTGAAAGATAAACAGTACCACAGTGCTTCAGTTTCACAACCACAGTTTGTCATGTCTGTTATGGATTGTGATTGTCTCTGTCAACTCACCATATTTTTTATCAGTAAGTTTTTTTTTTGGTTTTTTGATGTTTAGTTTTTTTCTGCTAGAAATTTCAGGTGACCCCATTTGAATTCCAGGCGACCCCACGTGGGGTCCCGACCCCAAGGTTGAAAAACACTGATGTAGCTGCTGTAGGGTAACAGATCTGTTTCTTTCTTCCTCACCTTCAGTAGTACAATTTTAGATCAGTCTCTGCTGGTGTAAATAGACTATAACTACATTTGGCTGTAATTTGGCTGAACGATAGAATAACATCATCTTCTGCTGCCACAGTGTGACACAGACTGTTTTAGTGGAAATGAAGAAATGACGTTATATGCGTTTTTCTTCTGTAAAGCCCATGTGTGTGAAACACTGGGACAAACTGCCTGTCCTCTGTGTGTGTCCCAAACCTTATGTTGACATACATGCAGGGACAGGAAATACACGTCACCACTGTTCACATATGATCATTTCCTTGGAATGTTCTCACTTACTTCGTAAAACTGTCATTATGTCATCTGCTCTATCACCGCAGTGTAAACTCATTTTAAGAAGAATAACTGAATAGACATATCCTTAAAATAATACTTTAATAACAATTATTATTACTCATAGGGGTGCCCTATCATGACCTGGTGACACATCCAGGTATACCCCACCTTTGCTCATAGGTAGCTGGTATAGGCTCCAGGACCCCCATGACCCTCTTGAGGATAAAGCAGCTCAGAAGAGGACTGACTGACTGACTCATAGGGGTACTGAGATTAGCATATCAGCATTGTCTAAATTGGCAACGACTGAAGCAACATGTTAACAGGAACCTTTAATGAGCTTTTGGTGGTCCTCTAGGGGCCAAACATAGACCTTTACCTTTTATTTTGCTATTTTTGCTTTTATTTTTATTTTGCGGCGCACTTATGGCTAGGGTTAGGATTAAGACTAAACTATATTTTAATCTTTTCTCTTTTTGAGACTTTTCTTCAGTCAAACAAACAATTAAACACACACACTGCATCTGAGTTAGTCTGACAATGTTTGGGCTTTGTCCAAACTGTCACTTTTTAATGATAAAAATGTACAAATGTCTGAAATGTCAGACCCTCTTTGACTGTATAAATGTCTTTTTAATCTTGAATAGTGTGGTTGATTGATAATTGTAGCTCATCAATGACTACATAATGCATATAATCAGCACTGAACACATCATAGTTTTATCTTGGAGTCTATTGGTCTTATGTCTGAAATAATAAGAACTTTCCAACTGCTATCAGGAAGAAACATCTGTTCAGAGGGATTTGATGCCACCCTGTGTCAAATAAAAGTACTACAAAACTGCATTTTTAGCTGCTGTCGGACACTACTGAATCTATCTTCACAATGAGGAAATATATTTTCTTTTTTCAATTTTTAATGCAAACATAAACAGACTGATATGAAATTAACCGAACAACGAAAATTAAGACATGAATATTTTGACAATATGTATAAAAATAAAATAAATAGTTAACAATAACAAAACTCCTCTGTCGCAATATCTAACTTTTATATGACAGTAATTGTATATTTCCATGGTACAGTAATTGTTCTGTTAATTCAGTTAAAATATTTCTGTTAATGATAAAAAAACAACCAAGAAGAGTGTGACTTCCATAACTCAACATTTTCCTTATTGTCAAACAATCCTCATATCACACATCCATAGAAGGAGTATTACAAATAAAACTCACTAATATGTATATGTCGTTTAGTCATAGTTTTATCAAAAAAGTAAAAAAAATTAACTACTGGAAATCCTGGCATCCTGGACTTGTGCAACGATCACAGTTTGAGAGAATTGACATCTATGATCTGCTGCAGGATGTTGTCCACATCACTGGTGTCTAAACTGATGCCCGTCAGGTCCAGCTGGGGCAGCAGAGCCGTGAGAAGGACCACCACGTTGTTTCGGAGGCTGTGTAGTTTCTCCTGCACCATGCTGATCGAAGAACACTTGCGTTACTATATTTAACAAGTGGTTCCAGGCACAACAAACCCCGCCCCTCGCATGTATTGTAGCTTATTTTGGCATCGATCCAGCTGATGTCATCATGTCTACGCATGGGCTGATGTCAGCATATCAGTTGCCTCTACATATGTGCCAAGTTTGAAGTAAATTGAAACAAAATTTATATTTTTCATAGACATTTGAAATTTCACTCATTCTAAGTAAATGGGAGAAAAAAAAGATTTAAAAATTTCATAAAAAGTTTGAACTTTGACCTACGTTTCCCAAAATGTAATTAGATCTATTCTGGATCACTGGCAATCTATAAACCCAATTTTGTATGAATTCAACCAATAGCTTTGCTGCTAGAGTGTTAACAAACAAACAAACAAACAAACAAACAAACAAACAAGCAAACCAAATCAAAAACAATACTACTTGCCTCCCCTTTGGGGGGCGGGGTAATAAATGTGTCGCTATACAAAGACACTTGGACAAAACCATGTATGGGAACTTTATTTTCACTCCCGCGGCAGGAAATATAACGAAAAAAGGGAAAATCAGAGAAAATTCTGAAAAAATGGATATTACTTAATGTCACCTTTTGCTTGTTCATATTTACATTTATCGTGTCCATTAGAAATCAAGGAAGGCTGCCCCCTACTGACAAATCTCAGCCCATTCTGATGATAAATGATGATCTACAATGACTCAGGGATGACCCACAACTACCAATGTGTTCATAATTCCTCTAAAGAAAGTATTTCACTGGATGCAAAATTATTCTATACCTCTGTGAACACAATGAGTCACAAAGCTTCTTCTAGGTAATGACCAAAAAATATAACCTAGGACAGTGCAATAAAAGCAGTTCAAGTAGTTTCACTAATAAAAAGCCTGATTTAGGCCCCCAGCCTGTATGTTTGACACCCCTGGTTTATAGGTTGTAGAACATATACTCCGTTTTTGTCTGATCACAGGTGTTTTCAGACAGGTAGGAGGGGTTAAATCTACACTAGACAGCAGTGATTATCAGTGACTGCTCAGGTTTCATCAGATGTGTCCTGCACGTGATTCTAAAAAATGTTATGTTAATGTTATAATCTTATCTCATCAATGTAAGAATAATCCCATTATATACACCTACATGCATGAATAGAATACACACCTGTTGTCTTCAAGTCCACAGGCCTCGCTGTTGCCGAATCTAATCCTGCTGTGACTTTCATTCCACTCTTTCAAGGGCCGGTTCTGCTCAGACTCCTTCATCCCACACATGGTTCTTGAGCCCTGGACCAGCACCTTGTGAAGTTCTGAAACCTGGGTCCAGTCGCTGGATGAAGCAGAGCTCTGATGGACAACAGAGTGTTAGGTAGTATCTGTAGTTGATTATATGTTCAGAAATTATGTCATTTGTGTTGTAAGTGACATCATTCAGCATTCAAGTCTACAGTCGCAGAAAAAATCATTAGACCACCCTTGTTTTCTTCAGTTTCTTGTTCACTTTAACGCCTGGTACAACTACAGGTACATTTGTTTGGACAAATATAATGATAACAATAAAAATAGCTCATAAGAGTTGAATTTAAGAGCTGATATCTATCCATTTCCATGGTCTTCTTGATAATAACCAAAATCACTTCAGTTCTTACATCAATATCTATGGCACTGTCATTCCATGTTTTCTTTTCTGTCTGTTTTAGTCACATGATACACACAGGAGTTAGTACTTGATTGCATAACTATTGTTTTTGATGACTTTTGATGGTCTAATAATTTTTTCTGCAACTGTATTTAACAACCAGGGATGCTCTTATGTATCTGACAAACATCACTACCACTCTTATTTGCTGATATTGGCCAATATCTGCTACACACAATGTAAAATTTCATTTCAATGACTGCAGTGACAGATATTTACCTTTTGTGCTAAATGATTAATTTTTGAGGCATGTTACCCTATTTTTATATATAAAGTATAATGAACAAGCTCAAAGGGATGCGTATGTGAGGGTACATAACAACAACAAAAATAAAATAAACAGAAAATAACATTATCAGCCTAAATGTCATTTTAAATACCAGTATGTGGTGGTGTGTATTACCATTGAGGTAGTTATATCTCTTTACTGCTTCATTTTTATTTATTTACTTTCCCCCCACATGTTCCTGGTATGCAGTTAGAATAATTAAAGTATTTTCTAATTTTCACAGACTTATAGTTCAATTATAGCATATTTCTGTTAAGATTACAGTCAGGTTTTTTTTTTTTTTTTAATAAACTGTACATTAATTAGATGGGCTTTTAACATTAAGAGACAGGAAAGGAAGCTGGTACCTGATACCATGTTTTAGGGACCCCAAATATATATATATATATATATATATATATATATATATATATATATATATATATATATAGTACAGGCCAAAAGTTTGGACACACCTTCTCATTCTTTGCATTTTCTTTATTTTCATGACTATTTACATTGTAGATTCTCACTGAAGGCATCAAAACTATGAATGAACACATGTGGAATTATGTACTTAACAAAAAAGTGTGAAATAACTGAAAACATCTCTTATATTCTAGTTTCTTCAAAGTAGCCACCCTTTGCTCTG